>NC_077230.1:73589851-73712871 GCF_027887165.1 Monodelphis domestica
GTCTGAGTTCTGCTAAGGCTTGTTCAGCACTCTCTCCTTTTATTTCAGCGGTATGTCTCCTACCTGTTGTCACTTCATGTTGTTTCAAGCCAGAATACTACCTGACCTTTTCTTCAGTTGGTTCTGCTATTCCAAGATTGATTTTAAGGCGTTTTTGTTCTTTTGTGGTCATTTGGAAGGTAGTTGGCACACGACTAGTATTTCTTACTTTGTCATCTTGGCAACCAGAGCTTGGTTCAAATCCAGACCAACTTTTTAGAAAAATTACTTTGTCAGCTGAATAAAAGATGGACTGGAATGAGGAGATGCTTGTAGTAAATATGCCCACCAGTAAGCTATTTCAATACTCCAGGTAAGTAATGAAGTTGTGACAGTATCATTGGAAAGGAGGGGATCATATCTGAGGAATGACACAAAGTAAAAATCAACACACCTTGGCAATAGATTAGATAAAGTAGATGACAAGTAGTAAGGAATAAATAGTGAAACAGATTATAAACTTGGGGGATGTGAGCCTGTTTTGTTTTATTTGGTTTTATTTGGTCAATTTCAAACATTATTCCTTGGTTACAAAAATCATATTCTATTCCTCTCTCCCCTCCCCCTGACCTTCCTGTAGCCGATGCTCAGTTCCACTGGGTAATACTTGTGTCCTTGATCAGAACCTATTTCCATGCTGTTGATGTTTATACTAAGATGTTCATTTAGGGTCTATATCCCCAATTAGCCATATCCCCTTGACCCATGTAATCAAGCAGTTATTTTTCATCAATGTTTTTACTCCCACAGTTTTTCCTCTGAATGTGGATACTTCTTTCTCATCGATCCCTCCAAGTTGTTCAGGATAACTGCATTGCCACTAATGGAGAAGTCCATTACATTTAATTGTACCACAGTATACCAGTTGCTGTGTACAATGTTCTCCTGGTTCTGCTCCTTTCACTCTGCATCACTTCTTGGAGGTTGTTCCAGTCCCCATGGAATTCCTCCAGTTTATTATTCCTTTGAGCACAATAATATTCCATCACCAACATGTACCACAATTTGTTCAGCTATTCCCCAATTGAAGGGCATCCCCTCATTTTCCAATTTTTTGCCACTACAAAGAGCGCAGCTATGAATATTCTTGTACATGTCTTTTTCCTTATTATGTCTTTGGTGTACAAACCCAGCAGTGCTATGACTGGATCAAAGGGCAGACAGTCTTTTATCACCCTTTGGGCATAGTTCCAAATTGCCCTCCAGAATGGTTGGATCAATTCACAACTCCACCAGCAATGCATTAATGTGCTGACTTTGCCACATCCACTCTAGCATTCATTACTTTCCGTTGCTGTCATGTTAGTTAATCTGCTAGGTGTGAGATGATACCTCAGAGTTGTTTTGATTTGCATCTCTCTGATTATAAGAGGTTTAGAACACTTTTTCATTTGCTTATTAGGAGTTTTGATTTCTTTGACTGAAAATTGCCTATTCATGTCCCTTGCCCACTTATCAATTGGAGAATGGCTTGATTTTTTTTTTTGTACAATTGATTTAGCTTTTTGTATATTCGAGTAATTAGACATTTATCAGAAGTTTTTGTTATGAAGATTGTTTCCCAATTTGTTACTTTCCTACTAATTTTGGTTACATTGGTTTTGTTTGTATAAAAACTTTTTAATTTGATGTAATCAAAATTATTTATTTTACATTTTGTGAATATTTCTAAGTCTTGCTTGGTTTTAAAATCTTTCCTTTCCCAAAGGTCTGACATGTATACTATTCTGTGTTCACATAATTTACTTATACTTTTCTTCTTTATGTTCAGGTCATTGACTCATTCTGAGTTAATCTTGGTGTAGGGTAGGAGGTATTGATGCAAACCTAGTATCTCTCACACTGTCTTCCAATTTTCCTGGCAGTTGTTATCAAATAGTGGATTTTTGTCCCAAAAGCTGGGATCGTTCGGCTTGTCATAGACTGTCTTGCTGAGGTCACTTACCCAAAGTCTATTCCATTGATCCTCCTTTCTGTCTCTTAGCCAGTACCATATTGTTTTGATGACGACTGCTTTATAGTATAGTTTGAGACCTGCAAGGCCACATTCCTTCGCATTTTTTTTCATTATTTCCCTAGATATTCTTGATCTTTTATTCTTCCAAATGAACTTTGTTATTTATTTTCTAATTCAGTAAAAAAGTTTGTTGGTAGTTCAATGGGTATGGCATTAAATAAATAAGTTTAGGTAGGATGGTCATTTTTATTATGTTAGCTCTTCCTACCCAATGAGCAGTTAATGTTTTTCCAATTATTTAATCTAGTTTTAATTGTGTAGAAAGTGTTTTGTAGTTGTGTTCATATAGTTCCTGTGTTTGTCTCAGCAGATAGATTCCCAAGTATTTTATATTATCTAGGGTGCTTTCAAATTTATTTTCTCTTTCTAATTAATTCTTGCTGCTGAGATGGGTTGTAGATATATAGAAATGCCGATGACTTATGTGGGTTTATTTTGTATCCTGCACCTTTGCTAAAGCTGTTGATTATTTCCACTAGCTTTTTAGTTCATTCTCTAGGATTATTTAAGTAGACCATCATATCATCTGCAAAAAGTGACAGCTTAGTCTCCGCATTACCAATTTTAATGCCTTCAATTTCTTTTTCTTCTCTAATTGTTACTGCTAGTGTTTCTAGTACAATGTTAAATAATAGCAGTGATAATGAGCATCCTTGTTTCACTCCTGATCTTATTGGGAATGAATCTAGTTTATCCCTATTGTAGATGATGTTGGCAGATGGTTTTAGATAAATGCTGTTTATTATTTTTAGGAAAGATCCTTCTATTCCTATATTTTCTAGTGTTCTCAATAGGAATGAGTATAGTATTTTGTCAAAGGCTTTTTCTGTGTCTATTGAGATAATCATGTGATTTTTGTTGGTTTGATTGTTGATATGGTCAATTATGTGGATGGTTTTCCTAATACTGAACCATCCTTGCATTCCTAGTATAAATCCCACCTGGTCATAGTGAATAACCCTTGTGATAACTTGCTGGATTCTTTTTGTTAGTATCCTATTTTAGATTTTTGCATCTATGTTCATTAAGGAGATTGGTCTAGAGTTTTCTTTCTCTGTTTTTGACCTGCCAGACTTTGGAATCAGTGCCATATTTGTGTCATAAAAGGAATTTGGTAGAACTCCCTCTTTGCTTATTATGTCAAATAGTTTGTATAGTATTGAGATTAGCTGTTCTTTGAATGTTTGATAGAATTCACTTGTGAATCCATCAGGCCCTGGGGATTTTTCTTAGGAAGTTCTTTGATGGCCTGTTGGATTTCTTTTTCTGATATGGGATTATTTAAGAAATCTATTTCTTCTTCTGTTAGTCTAGGCAATTTATATTTTTGTAAATATTCGTCCATATTAACCAGAATGGCATATTTATTGCCATATAATTGGGCAAAATAATTTTTAATGATTTCCTTAATTTCTTCTTCATTGGAGGTGACTTCTCCCTTTTCATTCATGATACTGTTAATTTGGTTTTCTTCTTTCCTTTTTTTTATTAGATTGACCAGTACTTTGTCTATTTTGTTTCTTTTTTCAAAATATCATCTTCTACTCTTATTTAATAGTTCAATAGTTCTTTTACTTTCAATTTTATTAATTTCTCCCTTAATTTTTAGGATCTCTAATTTAGTTTTCTTCTGGTGACTTTTTATTTGTTTGCTTTCAAGTTTTTTGATTTGCATGTCTAATTCATTGACCTCTGCCCTCCCTAATTTGTTAATATATGAACTCAAGGATATAAGTTTTCCCCTGAGTACTGCTTTGGCTGCATCCCATAGATTTTGAAAGGATGTCTCATTATTGTCATTTTCTTCAATGAAATTATTAATTGTTTCTGTGATTTTTTTCTCTGATTTTGGAGAATCATATTATTTAATTTCCAATTAATTTTTGATTTGGCTCTCCACGTATCCTTACTTATCATTATTTTTATTGTGTTTTGATCTGAAAAGGATGCATTTATTTTTTCTGCTTTTCTGAATTTGTTTGCCATGTTTTTATGACCTAGTACATGGTCAATCTTTGTGAATGTGCCATGTGCTGCTGAAAAGAAGCTGTATTCCTTTTTGTCCCTATTTATTTTTCTCCATATATCTATCAACTCATTTTTCTAAGATTTCATTCACATCTTTTACCTCTTTCTTATTTATTTTTTGAATTTATTTATCTAAATTTGATAGTGTTAGGTTCAGGTCTCCCATTAGTATAGCTTTACTATCTATTGCCTCCTTCAATTCCACTAGTTTCTCCTTTAGAAATTTGGATGCTATACCATTTGGTGCATACATGTTGATTACTGATATTTCCTCTTTGTCTATACTCCCTTTTATCAGGATGTATTCACCTTCCCTATCCCTTTTAATCAGATCTCTTTTTACTCTGGCTTTGTCAGATATCATGATTGTATCTCCTGCCTTCTGTCTATCAGCTGAGGCCCAATAGGTTTTGCTCCAACCTTTAATTCTAACCTTGTGAGTATCTACCAGCCTCAGGTATGTTTCTCGTAGACAACATATGGTAGGATTTTGGATTCTAATCCACTCTCCTATTTGTTTTCATTTTATGGGTGAGTTCATCCCATTCACGTTCAAATTTATGATTGTCATGTGTGTATTCCCTAGCATTTTGATATCCTCTCCTAGTTCTGTCCTTTCTTCTTTTGCTATATCCTTTTACACCAGTGGTTTACTTTTAATCAATCCCCCTAATCCCCTCCCTTAATATGCTTCCCTTTCTTGCCCCTCCCTTTTTGTTCTCTTCTTGTTTTTTAAGGGTCTGTTAAATTCCCTCCTCCTCTCTTTCCCTGACTTTTTGTACTCCCTCCTCCCTACCCCCCCCCTTAGTTTTCCCTTCTCACTTTCTCTGTAGGATAAGATAGAATTCAAGACCCCAATGGATCTAGATGCTCTTTTTTCTCAGAATTGATTTCACTGAGAGCAAGGTTTAATTATTTCCTATTAGCACTCTCTTACTCTCCTTCTTATAAGAGTATTCATCCCGCCCCTTCCCATGTGTATCTTTGCATGATAAAGATTATCCTATTTATTTTATTTCTTCAGGTATCTCTTGGTGTTATCTTCGATTCCCCGCTCCCTTTTTCTATTTTTGCATATCATAGAGCTTATTACCCCAATCTCTTCCTGTGAATGATTCTTCTAATTACTATAATAGTGAATATAATCTTTGAGAGTTAGAAATAACATTTCCCCCATTTATTAATATATACAATTTGATCTAATTGCAGGCCTTAAAGAAGAAAGTTTGAATAAAAAAAATTTTCCCTCTTTTTCCTCTCTTTCTTATTTACCTTTTCATGTTTCTCTTGATCTTTGTGTTTGGATATCAAACTTTCCACTTAGTTCTGGTCTTTTCTTTACGAAAACTTGGAAATCTTCTATTTTGTTGAATGCCCATACTTTCCCCTGGAAGTATATAGTCAGTTTTCATGGATAGGTGATCCTTGGTTGAAGACCCAATTCTCTTGCCTTTCTGACTATAATGTTCCATGACTTGTGGTCCTTCAGTGTGGAAGCTGCCAGGTCTTGTGTGATTCTGATTGGTGCTTCTTCATATCTGAATTGTCTTTTTTTGACTTCTTGTAGAATTTTCTCCTTAGCTTGAAAGCTCTTGAATTTAGCAATTACATTCCTGAGAGTTGTCTTTTGATGATTTAGTGTAGAAGGTGTTCTATGAACTCTTTCAATGTCTATTTTTCCCCCTTGTTCAAGAACATCAGGGCAGTTTTCTTGGATGATTTCTTATAGTATGATGTCAAGATTTCTGTTTATTTCTGGCTTTTCAGATAGACCAGTGATTCTCAAATTGTCTCTCCTTGCTCTGTTTTCCTGATCTTCTCAGTGAGATATTTTGTTTTCTTCTATTTTGTCCCCTACATTGAAAAAATAAGAAAATATGTAATGTTCCATACATGTGGACCTCTCATCTCTGCAACGGGATAGGGTGGGGAAATCTTTTTGTGTCTCATCTTTTGGGCTATATTTGTTTTCTGTAATTTTGCAGCATTTCTTTCTTGTGTAGCCTAAGGTACCAAATGGCCAGAGTAACAATATCTGTATACATTATATTTTTTGGCATGTAAAAAGGAATTTTATTTTTTAAGTTCTATGTTGGTGAATTACAAATTAATATGTAGGGTTATTAAATACAGCAAGCATATCTGGTTTTTTGGGTACTTCCTAGGAAAGTCCATGATGGCAGTGGATAAAAATACTTCAATCACATTTTAATAAGGCACAGAAATTATGGAGACAAATGGTGCAGGGGAAGAAGCAAAGGCAGATATCATGGGGATGGGGTAATAGAGGAAGGCAAAAAAGAAATGAAAAAGATGGGGCGGAGAGTCACAATTGTGTGTCAGAGTTTTGAACATTTGAGCAACATGAATGAACCCTTAGAAGACAGATGTTAAAGGAGGCAGGAGTTTATAAGATTTTGCAAAGTTATCAGCTGGTTTCATTGCAGATATCTGGAGCTTATCTCAGGCTTACAGACCATGGCAGTTAGCAGAGACTGAAGCCTATGATAGCAGGACTTCCCCTGATTTAGTTACATCTAGTCACAAGATTCTATTTTTATGTGATTTGTGGTACAGTTTACAAGTAACTGTTGCCCTCCTTTGATGTTTGAGATCATTTTTGTATATGACCTCCAAGTTCCCCTTTGCAATCTTACTTTCTGCTAATGTTACTTTATACTGGTTACTTGCTTTCTATCCTGACTAGAGGAGGGAGGGTTAATCAGGAGGACCAGAACAAGATAAAATTTAAAATAACTTGGACACATACTAGCTCTATGAACATAGTCAAAATACTTAACCTGCTGATGTCCCAGGGATCTCTCTATGACTGTACATCACAAAGGAATTCTAATTTAAGTAAGTTGTCTATCTGGGTCACAGAAGGGAGTTCCCATACCCTCAGATCATGGGTACTCTAGTGCTGGGAGCCTTCCATGTGAGGTCTATCCCCTGAGGAAAGGCTCCTAAGGGCCAGACCTGGCATCTTCCATCTGTCTAGGGAGCCTACCCTTTCACAATGCCGCCTCATAGCCAGCCTCCCTAGGTGAGAAGAGCTCAGACTGTGGGTGGCCTGGGTTATAGCATATCCTCAGAGGAAAGTTCTTCAAGGGGATGGGGGTTTTTTATCCACTCAGGAAGTCTACTTCTTGCCGCCATTTCATAATCAGCCTCCTCAGGCAAGAATACCTCAGACTGCAGGTGTGCATGCACCCCGAGTCTTTCATCTCCTGCTCAGTGCAGCATGTTTCCTAAGGAAAGACAACTTGGGTCCAAGCCAACCATTTTTCATCTGTACCAGCCCAAGGCATCTTCCACCTCCTATTACCAGCTTAATCTCCCAACTAGGGTGTAGAAAAACTTTCAGTTCCAAAGAAGAACAGGTTTTCCTTCTGCTTTAGGTTTTCTGTCTCCTGATATACCTGACCCATGAGGGTAAAAGAATGGTGTCCTACACTTAGCATTCTCACACCTGGACATATCCTTCATATCTCAGTAACTCTGAACACCTGTAGTCCATCATCCACACTCCACTTCACACCCTGGTATCACTTAGTTCTTCATTCTTATCCCCCCAAGCCTCCCACTCCAAAGTTTCATCCCAATTCTACCCAACTCTTCACTGTACCCTGTAGGTTTTTGGGATACCACACTCTTCTGGTTTTCCTTCTACTTCTCTGACCACTCCTTTTCTGTCTCATTTGCTGGCTTCTTCCTCCAGATCACATCCTCTAATCATAAGAATCCCTCAGAGTTCTATCCTGGACCCTCTTCTCTTCTCCCTCTATACTACTTCACTTGGTGATTTCATCAGCTCCTATGGATTTAATTACCATCTTTATGTTGATGACTCTCAAATCTACCTTTCCTGCCCCACATTCTCTGCTGACTTCCAATCTCACATCACAACTGCCTTTCAGACATCTTGAAATCTTAAACTCAATATGTTCAAAACAAAATTCATTATATTTATCTCTGTATCTTCCCATGTGCCTACATTCTGTATTACTGTAGAAGCCTCAAATTCTCAAGCTACATGTCATCTTGGATTTCTCACTATCTCTTACCCCCTCCCAAGCTGTTGCCAGTACCTGTCAATTTAGTCTTTGTAATAAAACTTTTGAAGACCTCCCCCACCACCATCTCTTCTAATACTGTCACTACATTAGTGCAAGCCCTCATCACACCATCTCTGAATTATTTGAATTGGTTGCTGGTGGGTCCATTTGCCCTAAGTCTTTCCCTATTCTAATCCATTCACCATTCAGCTACTAAAATAACTCCCTAAAATACAGGTCTGATCATATTAACACACCTTCTTCCCCCCATGCAATAAATTCCAGTGCTTTCTATTGCTTCCAGGAGCAAATAGAAAATGCTCTGTTTCGAATTCAAAACCCTTCATAAACCAGTCCACTCCTACCTTTTGAATCTTTTTCTACCTTGCGCCCTGGCATATCCTCTTTGATCCAGTGACACTAACCTCCTTGGTGTTTCCATGAATACTCCATCTCACATTTTATCTGGCTGTTTCCCCATGCTTGTAATACCCTATTGTGTCCATGAGAGTTCTTTCCTGTAGGATGTGTTTAATCATTGGTGACTGTATGGTAAACTAACTGGCTCTTTATTGGGGCAGACATCTTGGAGATGGTCCAGAGGTTTGTTGGTGCCAGCTCAAAACACCCAGCAAGAGCTGATTGTAAAATTTTCACTATGAGCATTTATACCTCAGAAATTAGCAAATACTACAAATCAGGGCTTGATTTATTATTTTGTAGATTGTCTAGGCTTTAAAAAGTGATGGATAAAAATGTTAATAATGTAGCTTGAACTTAAAAGTGTACCACACTTATTCCTCCCTTCCCAGAGAGCCAGTTGTTAAACATTTGCTAACACACCCCTAAGAGTTCCAGCTTACTTTCAGCATATCTTTAAAATAATTTTCTGTACTTCCTGTCTCCACTTTCTCTCTACTCGTTCTCTCTCTTTCCTTGGCCTCTTGTAATTTGGTTTCTTCCCCCACCACTTTTCTGAAATTCTTCTCTCTAAGGTAACATTCTAATTACCTGAGCCACTGGTCTTTGTTCAGTCTTCATCTTTCTTGATTTCACTAGAGTTCTTGACAATCATTCTTTAAAACTAGATATTTTCTCCTTCTTTGAAGTTATAGATATCACACGTTTTTGGTCATCTTATGTCTGATCATTCATTTCATCATCTTTTTGAGAATTTAATATGGTCTTCCCTCAACTCTTTAGCTACTTTCTTAACCTTTTAACAGATAATTCTCCTTCTATTCTCTCTCCTTCCCTTCATTCAACATTTTAATAGTTTTTCTTTGTTTGTTTCCTGAATAAAGTTAAAACTCTTTCCCCCTAACTTTCAAAGCTCTCCATCGCATGGTACCTTTACTTGTTCAGCTTTATCCATTACTTCTCTATATGCCCTTTATACTATAGCTAGATTGAATAATGCTCGGCATTCCAAATACATACTTGTGCTATTATACATCTCTGTTTTTCCTCAGGTTGCCTCCTATTACTGTAATGTCCTACCCATATGTTTTTTATTTATGATTTTTTTTAATGAACAAAAAATCTATTTTCTCTCCCTACCTCTCACCTTCCCTTTTCCACTGAAAAGAAAGGAAATCAAAACCATTGTAACAAATATGGGTAATCAAACAAAACAAATTCCCACATTGACCATGACCAAAAAGTATGTGTCCAATCTTCAGCTTGAATCCAGCATACCTCTGTTAGAAGATGGGCAGCATATTTCATCATGAGTCCTCTGTAATCAGTCTTTGTATTGATCAGAGTTCTTAAGTCTTCTCGAACTTTCCAAGTCTTTACAGTGTTGTTATTATTGTATAAATTGTTCTTTGATTTCAGCCCACTTCATTCTGTATCAGTTCATGCAAATCTTCCAAGGTTTCTCTGAAACCATCCCCTTCATCCTATCTTAAAGTACAAGGCTTATATTACATTATATCCATATGCCACAATTTCTTCAGCCATTAATTGATTAATAGGAACTCTCTGAGTTTACAGATCTTTGACTTTACAAAATCTGCTATAAATATTTTTTGTACATATTGATACCTTTTCTTTAATCTTTTGGGGGTATAAACCTAGTAGTGTCATCACTGGAACAAAGGGCATATATAGAATTTAGTAACTTGGGGGGAATACTTCAAGATTGATTACAGAATGGAAAGTTCAACACTCTACCAACATTGCATTAATGTACCTCACATCTGCTCCAGTATTTTTCATCTTTCATTTTTCTTGACTTTTCTCCTTTGATAGGTATACCGTAGAGTATCAGAGTTTCTTTAGTTACTACTGTAACCTCTGTCCCAAATCCCATTGGTATGGGACTCTCCTTGTTAATGGAAATAAAGACGCAGTGCTATGTGACCAGACAGAGTTGGTGAGAGGTGAGACATCACAATTTTTCACTGTTCCCTTTTAGTCCCTTTTGGGGACTCATCAGACTTTGAGGCTTCTTCTTGAGTCTTCAAGCACTAAATTACTTTGGGAGCTTCTGGCTTCCAGCTTTGGGGGAAAAGATAGAAGAGGTCTACCCCATTTTAGGTTATTAAAGAAAAAAGCCTCTGGAGATACATATGAGGAGCTGTCAGTCTCCATCATACTTACTACTGTGGAGACACTGAGGAATTTCCCCTTGACTGAGATTTAGGACACTCTCTTTTGTTTGAGCTAAGTTATCTCGCTCTCAATGGGAAAGCTCCCTCACCCTATTTTTTGGTATGTATTCTCCTACATATAGCTTCTCTGATTTCCTTTTTGCTATGTTTTATCTAAATGGATTCCTTTGCTATATGCTACATGTGTTCATTGTGGAACTGGTATTAAGTGGGATAGGGATCAAGCCTTTGGTATAGAGCTTGGTGTCTCTTCCCCCCCCACCCCCAGAAATGACAAAGATATCTGATGTTATATGGAACTTGATCATATCACCTAGACAAACCATATTTAAGGGAGCAAAGAGATATACTTCTCTTCTAGTATCCCTCCCCCTTTCTTTCAATAGAGGGGGGGGCCTCTTACCCTTCCTCCTGCTTCTCTTGTTGGCAGGAATGCAAGTACCCCTTGGAGAAGGATGGGAAGAGAAGAGACTAGAGAAGTCCAATCTGTTGCCCTTTCAGTCATACTGAAGTGGGGCACTTCATAAAGCAAATCCAGACACCCAGAAATTCAATTCTTGGAACTGTTATTTATTGAGTGATAAAAAAATAAAGAATGAAGAATCTGCCAGCTGGAACAACCTTCCCTAGTGGAAGCTGTATCAGACTGACATTACAGGATGGTTTATATAGATTACAAAATACAAAGTTATTTCCTTTCACATACAGGCTCTTATTTGAGAATCAAACAAATCTTATCACAAACACAGGTATGTGTGGTCAATGATGAGTGGACAATCCTCAGGTTATTCAGGGGTTGTTGACTTTCACATGTACTTACTTTACTTATCCCTAGTTAGCTAAGTGTTACCTTGCATTCCATCCTGACCTTTTTGATATTCCTGATGTTCCTTTGTTTTCTGATTCTCATCCTTAGGTTAATTAGATTCTGCTGCTTGACCTCCTGGGCAGGCTGGGTCAGTTTCCTAAAAAATGCAGGAAGGGATTGATCTGCTTTATCTACTTCAATTTTTATTATCTAACCTACTTCCCTTATTCAGACTACTTCAATACACAACAACAGCCCTCTCTTTATATCCAAGCCCATTTCTGCATGATGACTGTGTTCACTCTCTTTTTCTTACTACATGCAGGCTTTCTTTTCTGCTACATTAATGATTTGGAATATTTTTTCATATGACTATTGATAGCTAGGATTTCTTCCTGTGAAAACTGCCTGTTTGTCTCTTTTAATTATTTATCATTTGATATGTGGCTCTTAGATTTGTAAATCTGAATCACTTTCCTATATATCTTGGAAATGAGACCATTTTCAGAAAAAAAAAATATGGCTACAAAGATTTTTCCTTCATTTGCCTGCTTCCATTTTAATATTAACTGCATTGGTTTTGTGTAAAATCTTTCTAATTTCACATAACCAAAATTAACTATTATTTTATCTTCTGTGATCTCCATTCTTTGGGCATGAGCTCTTCTCCTTGTGTGAAACCTTTCTAATTTCATATAATCAAAATTAAATATTTTATCTTCTGTGATCTCCATCCATTGGGCATAAGCTCTTTTCCAGTGCTGACAAGTAACTTCTTTTCTTCTCTCATTTGTTCGTCTTATCCTTCTCTTATTTTAAAACCCAAGTAAAATATCACTTTCTCCAGAAAGCCTTCCCTGTTCCTCTGGTTGGCAATTACCCTGTCCCCTCAAACCATAGCACTTTGTAATTCATTAAGGCACTTAGGATCTTAGGGTCATAGACCTAAAGCTATAGAGGACCTTAGAAATCATCTAATCAAACTCTCTCATTTTACAGATGAGAAAATTGAGGCTCAAGGAGGTTGTGACTTCCCCAAGGTCATTCAAAGTCCCTTTCAGCTCTAAATCTATGATATTTATAATATTTTAGTCTCTTCTGGCTTATTAGCCTTATATCTGATCATTTATTTCCCAGAGGTCTTTTTATTTCTTGTGGCCTTGCCAGCAACTGGTTTTGTAAATAGAAAGGGTTTAATAGAACATCCAGTTCCTTTAGCTTCCCTCATGTACAAACGAGTGTGATGCTTGCTGGCACTTGGGTCTAAAAAGATGTATCACAGATTTATACCTAGGTCCTCTGACTCCAGAGGCAGTATTTTTACCCTGGGCTACGTAATATGTATCACAGCTACCTGGTTTGATGTCTTACCCTAATAATTATTTCCTAGATGACATAGGGGATTGATTACTTGAACTTTGTCTTTCTTTCAGTGCTTTTCACAATGTGCTTTATATCAAAGATGTCAAACTAGCAAGTTTAAATCTGACTTAAATGGAATTAGAGTTGTATAACAAAATAAATAAAAATACAGTACAACCTAGATAATATTAATTTGTGGCTACAGGAATCCTTTTCTATTTGAATTTGATAGTATTGTTGTTTATCATGGATTTTTAACAAAACATTGTTGCTATTGTTCTAAAACTGAACTGGACCCATTATTCCCCCCACCTACTCCACCCACCCCCCCCCAGCTTGGGCACAGGGATATACTCACTTTTCTCAACTTGATCATTAGAAAAATATTGTTGTTGGCAACAAATATTAAAATCTAATCAAAAAGCTTAGTTGGAATGAGCCAGGATTTGTAATGGGTTCTCTCTAAACTATGATCACATGTTCTGGAAGATTCCTAACCCTTCCCCACACCAGATCCTGCCAGATGGGACCCCTTTGCACTCCCTTTGTGAACCAGGGAGCTATGACAGTGGGACAAGCTTGTGCTTGCCTGAGTCTAGCATTTTACCTCTTTACATGTACTGGGATAGGAAATGTAAATTCTTGAGCCCTGTGCTTTGTTTTGTCTTTTGTGACAGCATTCTAGAAGATTCACAGCAGATGTCTCAAGCCATTCCTTGGCCTATGTGACTTAGAAACAGAAGACTCTGTAAGCAATGACCACCAGAACCTAAAAGGAGGAAAGAAAGGTATCAAGAACCTGGAGGACAACTGGGAGTTTTATAACAATTGACTCTAGCCATGTACTTGCTCTGATTTTTTACAAGAATGCATTCATTCAGGAAATTAGGTCATTCAGTGGCTAGAGCGCCAAGCCTGGAGACAGAATGTCTTGCGTTCAAATATGACTTCAGATACTTCCTACTGTGTGATCCTGGGTAAGTCATTTAACTCCAATTGCCTAGCCCTTATCGTTCTTCTGACTTTGAGCAGATACTTAGTATCATTTCTAAGACAGAAGATAAATGTTTTTAAAAAAGAAGAAAAAAGGAAAGAAAAAGCAAAATGAAGCAAAGAGAAAAGAGGCTAGGAGCATGATGAGGACCAAAGAAGACATTCCAGCTTTCTTTCCAAATAGTTAAGGCAGCCAAATTGTACAGTGGATAGAGTTCTGGACCTGGAATCAGGAAGACGAGGTTTAATCTAGATTCAGACTCTTATTATGACCCTGGACAAGTCACTTAATGCCTCAAGCTCAATTTCATTTATCCACTAAACAGGTTAGATTTGTTAGTTTCTAAGGATCCTTCTATTTCTAAATCTATAATGTTTATGATATTTATTCTCTTCTGGTTCTTGGGACCTTGCAGCTACCTGGTTCTATTTGTAATAGAAAGGTTTTAATAGAATATCCAGTTTAATAGAATATGCAGTTTACTTTATATCATATACTAACTAGTATGATGCTTAATAACAGGCCCTAATTAGTTGAATGAAAAAAATATTTTTCACCTTAATTCTATCAATCAATTTAAAGTATTAAAGGTACAGAAAGGTTGCTTGTTCGAATTAGTGGAGGGAGTTTCCTCCCCAGGAGTTCCCTACAATAATAAAATCACAAATCCAGACCAAAATAAATGACCAAAAATCTACTTTAAAACAAAAAAAGCTGGTTACTTTAAAGAATGGATTTCCTATTCATATACAACATAAAGGGACCAAACATTTTTATTGTTACTGTCCACTGTTATAAGTTCACTCTCATGATTAAAGATTTATATTAAAAAGACATCAAATTATGTGGTCACAAGTATCTCATAGAATGTATATTTGTTGTAATGTTTTGTTTTCACATCACATCCCCACTGTACCTCCACCAACCTTTTCGGGAAGCAATTCATTATAAAGAATATTATTTTGAAAAAAGAGAATAAAATATAGTCTATAAAACTAATAAGATGGGGCAGACCGGGAAGTTTAGTAAGATTTGGGGGATACTTATAATTTTATTTTCTTACAGGTTATAACACAACTCATATTTCACTATCAATGGAAAAATGTAAATTCTTTGATAAATGAATGACTTCTTTGGTTTCTCGTGACTTATAACTGTATTTTCCATGTCAGTTGTTGAGCAAAATCTTTATTCAAGTTAATAGCTGACTAAGATTTATGTTTTGACATCTTTATTCAAATATTTAATTTGTGAGAGTGGTAACTGGAGAAGGAAATTGAAAACCTCTCCACTACCTTTGCCAGTAAATGCCAAATGGGGTCACAAGTTGGACATGATTGAATTGACTGAACAAAAAACAAAGAGAGGTAGCATGAATTTCTGTGTACCTGAATTCAAAACTCACCTCTTACCCTTACTAGCTATATAGCATTGGGCAAATTACAATCTCTCTAAGACTTGAATAATTCTCCAGGTCTAGAAGATGGGTTTTGATCAATGTTAATAGGGTTCTATATCTATATTATTTATAATAAAATGCTATATGTTATCTAAAGTTAAAATAATATTGCTTTTTGAAGTGTGTAGACTTTTTAGATGTATATCCAGTTCAAAAGTCTAGACAAAGTCAATTGCTTGGCACCTGGCAAGCCCTATTTCTTGTTATCCAAATGCTCCTTAGTATTGGGTAGATAGTGGAGGGTGAGGGGAAGAAAATTAGGTCAATAGACATTATGTTATCCCATCCTCTTTCCAGCTGGACATTCCCTCAGCACACAGAACCAAGTAGAGAGGGAATGATAGATGTAACAGAGAGGCAAAGTAGGAGGCCAGCTGGATGGAGTGATTTGGCAGAAGTAAAAAAAAAGAATCCTACCATTTTATACTGTTTGAACCTAGCCTTACATTCTAAGAAACCAAACCTGTTACTTAGGGGCTAGATTTATTTAAGAGTGCTTAACTCAGGACTCAGGTTATGATGACCAAAAACTCAATCAAATCCAAGATGGCAAGGAAGAGGAGTTTTTCCCCCATTTTACTCTCAACCACATATACATGTGTCATCTGGAAAGTGCCTCCGTGTTGGCTATTTGGCTGTTTCCTTGTTCCTGTGTTTAAATTCTATGTAATGTGTGACTTATGGACCCTCAGGGGAAGTGGGTCACCTTTTTTTAAGTTCTACTAAATAACTTAATAAATTTCTTTCTAAATTATTTCAGTTCTGTATTTTGTTCTTTGCTCATTCATTTCACAATAGTTGTCTTTCCCAATTTGTTGGACTAAATAACCATTAGACTAATTAAACCCTTGTCCAACACGCTCTGGAACCCCCATCCATATATTCCTTGGAAGCTTCACTTTTGGCTCTATGAGTCAGTTCAAATGATTATTTAGGTCTTTCTACATCTTCTAAATATTTGTACCAGCATTACTTCATTAAATTCTCACAACAGTCCTGTGAGGTACATAGAGTGATTTCTATCACCATCTTAC
This sequence comes from Monodelphis domestica, assembly GCF_027887165.1. Classification (NCBI taxonomy): domain Eukaryota; kingdom Metazoa; phylum Chordata; class Mammalia; order Didelphimorphia; family Didelphidae; genus Monodelphis; species Monodelphis domestica. The sequence goes on from NC_077230.1 coordinate 73,606,269, forward strand.
AGATAAATAGACAACAGACACATTAAATGGTATGTCCAAAGCCCCATAATAATTTAGTGGTGGAGCCAGAACAAGAAATTAGGAGTCTGAAGCTGTGACAAGGAAATCACGTCAAAGCCCTTTCCATTGTTTAGCAAAAGGTTTCTGTCCTAAAGTAGTCTTAGGTAGGGAGGAGAAGGACCCTCCCTACCTAATGTTGGAAATGGGGAAATTTCCAACATTCATAAGTCTAAGAAATTTTAAGGTTTACAATGCTCTCACCACGAAACCTCAACATGTGCTCATCTTCTACATGGTTTTGCTATTCCACTTGAAAAGAGAGAAGCAGTACAAATTAATGCTCTAATGGTTAAAGAAATGAGTTGGAAGTCAGCTGCGTGAGGTATGTAGCCCTTCCCTGTTCTTCAGTACTTGATTGATCTTGAACTTTTGAGACCTTTTCTTTTTTCAGCCTTTTCTTTATGTTTAAGGGAATCATAGCATCATATTCTAGAGTTGGAAGGGATCTTGGGGATCATTTAGTTCAACTCTCGTTTTATAGATGAGGAAGCGAGCCATATAACTAAGCCTTCATACACAGTAGCTTTGTTACCCCCATATACACAGAGCCACAATTGTACCCAGAGACAATTTGTATTCATGTTCTTGCCAGGATTATGGGCTCAGAATAAAAGGAAATAGTCATCTTTAACTGAAAATACTTTACAAAGAACACTCCTCCTCCCAGAGCCTGGAGAGCCCAAGAGAAGGAATGCATTCATTTTCATTACCCAGGCAGCACCCACATCCAACAGAGTACCCATAAATATGCACACAAGTATACATTTTCTCTCTCTGTCTCTGTCTCTGTCATTCTTTCTTTCTAACTCTTATTATCACTGACTGTCTCATACTTATTTTCTCTTGCCCTCACTCATTCTCTTACTCTCATTCATTTTCTTCCTCTTGCTCTCTCTCTTACTTTGTTTCTTAATGCCTGTCTCACTTGCTCTCACTTGCCACATTTCTTCTGGAGTGCTAATTTAAGTCATAGAATCCTAGGATCACTGTTCTTGGCTGGGCTATTCCATGTGCTTTCCCTCCCTTCTAATACTCCCTTCCTTTCTATCACAGAACATTTTTGGTATTTTATTTTAAGCAGATGATAGCTGCAGGCTGTCTTTTGGAGGAGGTTGTCTTTTACTTTCAGTTCAAAATCACCAGGCAATTTTGAGTATCCTTATTTCTTCCACACAGTATTGTAGTAATGGATTTCTAGCAGGGCATAACAGGTATCCACTCCTAGAATCATACATACATAAACTCCTCTGGTTGAAAGGGAATCATTTAATCCCTCTCTACTTGAAACATGAATTGCCTTACAACATACCTGAGAGTAGTCATCCAGTCTTTGCTTGAATCCCCCCCTTGTTGAGAATCTCCTGCCTCACCTGAGACATTTTACTGCATTAAGGAAAGACTCTGGTGATTTTATAATAATGAACTTTATAGTTCTTTCATATTAGTTGAAACATGTGGCCCTACTTCTTTGACTTCCCGCTCTAACAAATTAAACTTAATAAATTTTATAGGATAAAATATTTGAAGAGAGCATGCATACCAATCTAAGTCTTCTTTTCTCTGGACTTACTTTTCATGAATGGGAAGCAGTTTTGTCAGTGTGAATATTCCCTCCACCTAGGCAGATTTTAGCTCCTTTGGAGTTGTCTGGCTCTCTGTAAGGTGACCGAACTTCCCTGTAAACCTTGAGGGTCATTTCTCTACATGTATACACTTATGTTGTCTTGTAGATGTCCTCTTGTTAGGTCACTGTATGTCAGAGTGAGGAGGGACCTTAGAAATGACCTACTCTTAATCCTCTCATTTTACAGATCCTAAAACTGAGGTCCATAGAGGTGACTCACTCAAGGTCCAAAGCTAGCTTGTGATAGGACCAGGAAAAGGTTCTCTTGAGCACAAATCTAGAATTCATCTAGAAGCATTGAGATGACTCCATGGATAGGGCATTGTGCCTGGAGTCAGGAAGACCTGAGTTCAAATCCAGCCTCATACACTTATTAGTTGTGTGATTCTAGGGAGTAATAACAGAACCTTCCTTGAAGGGTTTTTCATGAGGATCAAATAAGATGATTGTAAAAGTGTCAGCAAAGTGCCTGACACATAGTAGACATGATCTAAATGCCTATTCTCTTCTGTCTCCCTTTTCCTCTTTCCACTTACCTCCCGTACCTACATACATGTTAATGCTAAGATAGTTTCCCCTGCCACTGCCCTCCACTCCATCATGGTCCTGATACTTAACTGAACCACACAGTGCTCTATGCTTTCTTGCTAATGATGTCAGAGTCACCTATTCACTACACCCCAGAAATGGGTACCTGTATGTGTACTTGGGGAGATGGACTTAGGGGTTGACTACACATGATATGAGAGTTCTAGCAGTGCTAGAGAGAGAAAACAATGCAGCTAAGCCTTTGCTTCATGAAAGGTGCTTTGGCATAAGTGCAAGAGATGAGGGGAGAGATCACAAAAAACCCTGGAAAGATGTATATGAAGTGATTCAAAGTGAAGTGAACAGAAGGAGTAGAACATTGTACACAGAAACAACAATAATATAGGATGATCAACTGTGAATGACAACTATTACCAACAAGTCAAGGATCTAGGAAAACTCCAAGAGACTCATGACAAAAAAAAGTTATCTACCACCAAAGAAGGAAGAGTCTGAATGCAAATTGAACTACATCATCCTTTATTTTATTTTCTCCGTGAATTTTTCCCTAGCTAAAGCAATATGTCTTCTTTCTCAAGAAGATGAACAGGAAAATATGTATTATATGATAATATATGTACAATCTATATCATATTATCTGCCTTCTTGGGGAGGGGGCAGGAGGGAAACAGAGAACATGGATCACAAAATATCAGAAAACAAATATTGAAAAACTATATTAATGTATAATCTTGAAAAAAATTTACTATAATTTTTAAAAAGAAATAAATGAGGGGAGAGGAATCAAGCTGTGGAAAATTGGTAGGAAAACCAAAAGAAACCAAAACTAAGAAATGATTCATTTTAGAAATATGGCATTGAAATTGAAATAGCATGATTTTCCAAGGAAATGCTATTTATAGTTTTGACATTAAAGTAATTTTTGAAAGAATGACCCCAGAGGCTAGAGCCAACCCTCCAGAGTGTTGCAGTTTGAAAAAGCTAGAGAACAAGTGATTTCACCATACAAGACTTCTGGAGTTCTCTCTCCTTTACTCAGCACTGAAAGTCACACTTCTCTTCCACAGAAAGTAACAGTTAATAAGGGAGATGTTTTGCTAGAGCTCTTGGTTCCCGTGGGAAGTAAATGTCTTGGCAAGGGAAGCTTGAATCCCATCTACCCAAAGAGAAATGTTAAAATCTTTATGTGGTTGGACTTGAATAATTAAATCAATGGTCGCCAGGGATTTAATTTCTAAATCCCAAAATGAATAAACTAAAATGGAATTTATGGTAGTTTGATTTAAAATAGAGGAAAACATTAAGGAAGAGATAAAAGGGGAGAGAGCTCTGGTTCCTCGGAGTCAGGTAGAAATTCTAAGCCCCAGCCAGGGGAAAAGAGTCTCAAGATGATGGGCCTTTCTTAGAGGTTCACACCTCCAGAAAGGGCAAGGAACTAAGCCAGCCTGTCACTCACCAAGGTGACTGTCTAAAAGGAAAGCAGTCTGAGGCCTCCTGCATGAGACCCTCCAGGGGTCCAGTTCCACAGCCAAGTGTCTTCACTCCAAATCTGAGTGTTTGTCTTCCAGTCTCTCCTCAAGTGTCTCTCTTCACTACAACTCCAAGTGACTGAATGATCCTTCGATTCCCCTCCATGTGCTTCTGTTTCCTCTATTTAAAGATCTTTTTCTCTTGTGTCACCTCCCCTAAATTTTACGTCTACCAATCACAGCAGATGCTCCTCTCCAGGACTGCCCACTCAATGTATGAAATGAGTGTTCACACCTTTTGTAGTTAGTTAATACCTTTTTGGTTAGTTAACACCTTTTTGTAGTTAACACCTTTTTTTGTTAGTTAACACCTTTTGTAGTTAAAATGGGTAGATCTACTTTAAATACTGAATTAACACTGTGGGGATTAAAATCTAAAAATAGATAGGGAATGACAATTCAATCTTCACAATAAAGGAAGAGCTAAGACACCTTCATTGTTATAATCAGGAGCTAGCCAAATGCAATCTTCACAGAAAGGAATATTCTAATAAGTGAAGAAGCTGGGTAACAGAGGAAGAATGATAGAGGAACTAGCCTTCATGACCAATGCAAGGGGCATTAATCATGGTATCAGGTAGGCAGTATGGTCCAATGGAGGAAGTAACCCACTGAGTCCAGCATTGTCTCAGACTGATTTGCTTGAACAAAGGATCCAATCAATTGTCTTGCCATTATTTGTATCTCTTATCCTGTAGGACCACCAAATTTGGTATCAGAGAATTTAGGTTTAAATCTGAGTTCCACTACCTACTGTCTATGTAATCAAATTGTAGACAAACTGCTTTACCTCACTGGGCCTGAGTTTCCACATCTGTAAAGTAAAAAGACTGGATACAAACCTGTGAAATTAATGTAATGATATTATGAAGATATTATTTTTTCCAAACCATAATTTTATAAATGTGAGTACTGATTTCACTCATGTAGGCTACAACCCTTCCATACCTTAGTTTATGATTACATGACTTATTGTGACCATGATAATTCAGCCTTTCATGATGTATCTTCTGGTGACAAGCAACTAGATTGATCCTCAGACAACAAGGATGTAAACTACCACTGCTAGACCCATATCAAATGTCTTTCTAGCTTGGTGGGACCTGCCAGGTTTGTGTTGTCCTACTGTTGGTATGAAAAGATTGTCTCTATACCATGATAAGCCAATAATGTAAGACTCCAGGACAGTAGTCAAAGGGATCTCGGATTCCATCCATTTAAGCATTCCCACCAACAATACAATCTATAATCCATGCCTGTTCATCCTCTGCAACTCATTCATGGTTTCCCATAAATTTACCACAGAAATCTATTAAACATGTTGGGGACCATCCTAATGTATTCCTGATATTGTACAGTTAACTATGGATGTAGCATAACCTCAGCTACATGGATCAGTGGATAGAGAACTAGACCTAGTGATGGTCTCACCATTAACCCCCATTGCCTAGCCCTTAGTGCCCTTCTGCCTTGGAACCAATATACAGGATTGATTCTGTGACAGGAAGTAAGCATGAAAAAAATGGATGCAGCACGTTAATGGCCATCAGTTTTCCTTCACTACGTGACTAGCTCCATGGGACTTGTTTTATGGCCGTATGTTTCTTTGATTATAATCTTTGTTTCCTTTGGCATAATCCCTTTTGTTGTCATATACTACTCATGTGCACCGTGCATCTTTTCAATGCCCTCTGGGTAGTCTTCAATTTCAGGTCTTTGGAAGATGTCGGTTTCTATGATTCACAACGATATGATCCCACTTGAAGCAGATTGCTATTAGAAACGGTGGCTCTTTGTTTTAGGGAGAATCTTGGGATCATTAAAAGACTATTGTGAGACTTTGACAGGATGGAGCCAAGATGGAGAAGCAGAAGCAGGGAAACCTCAAACCACTATCAGAATCCTCTCTAACCAACCTCAAAATAATGCTTCAAAACAATAATGGAGAGAAAGAACCAGCAAAAAGACAAAATGCAGAGAACGACTTGAAAGATAGACAGACAGGATTTGTTTGATTGAGGTGATGGAATCACAGCCCAGAGGAGGCCATGCTAAGGAGCATACATGCAGGCCAACAGCAAGCACCCCCACCCCACATCTACAGTTCCCGGTTTTGAACCTGAGCCCATGCCAACCCCACCTAAGCCAACAGCAGTGAAACCCCACACTTACCCAGTAAAGTCCCAAGCCTACAGGGAGGCCCCAAGCCCTAGTGCCGAAAAGTCTACAGTCCACCTGCCTGGCCCAGGCCCAGAGGAAGGCTCTGAGCCCCTGCCCAAATCAGTGGGAGGTCCAGAGCCCTTGCCCAAGTCTGCAGTGAGGTTCTGAATCCCAGCACAAGGCAATGAGCTGCATTCCTAGTCTGTATAAGCCCAGAACAAGTCCTGGAGCCCCAGCCCAAACCTGCAATGAAGACCTGAACTGTAGTGCAAGACATTCTGTAGCTTACCTGGCCTATGTAATCCCAGAGTGAGGGCAGGAGTCTTTACCCAAGCTCAAGCAAAGGTTACAAACCTCAGGGCAAGGCCATCAAGCCCAGAGTGAGACCAAAAGCTTTCACCTGAGCCTGGACTAGACTTTGAGCCCCAGCACAGGGTAGGTAACAGTGCTCTGAACTCTTCAAGCCATAAGCAGTCCCAGAGGGAAATTGAATCAACAATGGGAGGTAAATTCCAGAACCCCAGCCCACAGGCTTCCACCTTGGAAGAACTGAAACTTTCAGAAACTGAGAAATAAAGCTAAAGGTAGCAGCGATGAAAAGCTGAAGTTTAAGAGAGTGCCTTCTTTAACCTGAGAATAGAACAGAAAGATAAAAGGGAAAGTCAAGAAAAAGGCTGGGAAATGAGCAAACACCCCCCCCAAATTTTTTTAATCCTTAGCCATAGAAAATTTCATGGAGAAAAAGAAGAATAAGGCACAGACACAGAAGCAAAAATATGTAAAACATCAAAGAAAAATATGAATAAGTCTCAGGCTCTGAAAGAGTTTAAAACAATTTAAAAATCCACTGAGAGGCAGAAGAAAAAATAAGAAAGAGAAATGAAAGCAATCCTAGAAGATAATAACAGCTAGAAAAGCAGAATTGGCCAAATTGAAGAGGAGGTTCAAAAGCTTATAGAAAAATATTATTCCTTAAAAATTAGAATTGGGCAACTAGAAGCTGACGACTTCATGAGACATAAGAAACAATAAAACAAAATCAAAAGAATGAATTAAAAAGATAGAAGAAAACATGAAATTATCTCATTAAAAATCAACTGACCCTGGAAAATAGGTCCACAATAGACAATTTAAGAATTATTGGACTACATGAAAACCATGATAAGAAAAACAAAACATTAGACATTATAATACAAGAAATTATCAAAGAAAACTGCCCTCAGCCTTGAACAAGAGGGTAAAATAGAAATTGAAAGAATCCAAAGATCATGTCCAGAAATAAATGCCCAGATGACAACTCCCAGGAATATTATAGTTAAATTTTAAAAAAACCCAAGCCCAGGAGAAAATACTGTAAGCAGCTAGAAAAAATTCAAATACCATAAAACTAAAGTCAGGATTGCACAGGATTTAACAGCTTCTGCATTAAAGGATCAGAAGGCTTGTAATGTGATAGTCTGGAAGGCAAAAGATCTAGATTTACAACCACAAATCATCTATCCAGCAAAATTGAGTACATCTTTCAGGGGGGGAAATGGTCATTTAATAAAATAGAAAATTTCACATCCAAATCTAAAATCCCTGAGAAGCCTAAAAAGGTAAATAAAAAAAGAAAATTTAAAGGATTCAGTAAAGCCAAATTGTCTTATCTAAACAATTAGCAACATACTAATTGCTAATGGGTAGCCCAAGCTAATAAAAGGGACAAGCTTATTTGAATTAATTTACTTATTCAGTGCTGTACAAATCAAACTATCAAATAAGTATTTTCTAGAACTTGAAAAATGATAGCAAAATTCATCTGGATAAACAAAAGGACAAGAATATTAAGGGCATTAATGAAAAAAAATGTGAAGGATGGTGACCTAGCACTATCAGATCTCAAACTATAAAATAAAGCAATAATCATCAAAACAATCTGGTACTGCCTACAAAATAGAAATGGTAGACCAATGGAATAGATTAGATACATAATACATAGGGGCAAATGATCTTAGCAACCTAGTATTTGATGAACCTAATGACCCTATCTTTTGCTATAAGAACTCACTATTTAACAAAAAACTGCTGGGGAAAATTTGAAAATAGTATGGCAGAAAATAAGTATAGATCAGTATCTCACAAAATGAAGTCAAAATGGGTATATGGTTTAGATATAAACTGTGATGCCCTGAGTAAATCAGGAGAACATAGAATAATTTACCAGACAGATTTATGGAGAACAGAAGAATTAATGATCAAATAAAAGATAAAGAGCATTATAAAGATATAAAGTGAATAATTTTGATTATATTAAATTAAAACTCTTTTGTACAAATAAAACCAATGTAATGAAGTTTAGAAATGAAACAACAAACTGGGGGTGGGGGGTTATAACAAATTTATCTGATAAAGGTCTAATTTCTTAAATCTATAGAGAACTAAGTAAAACTCATGAAAATATAAGCCATTCTTCAATTGATAAGTGGTCAAAGAATATGAACAAAAATTTTTCAGGTGAAAAAATCAAAGTTATCAATATTCATATGAAAAAATGTTCTAAATCACTTGATTAGAGACATGTAGATTAAAACAATGCTAGATTGGCTAATATGACAATATGATAAAGGAAAGTGACAAATGTTGGAGGGGATGTGGCCAAATTGGGACACTAAGGTATTATTGGTGAAGGCATGAATTGATCCAACCATTCTGGAGGGCAATTTGGAACTATGCCTGAAGGGCCATAAAATTGCATATACCATTTGATCGTATAATACTACTACTAGGTCTATATCCCAAAGAGATCATAAAAATGGGAAAGAACCTTCTTGTACAAAAATGTTTATAGCAACTTTTTTTTAAATTTATGGTGGCAAAGAATTGGAAATTGAGACAACGTCCTTCAATTGGGAAATAACAGAACAAATTGCAGTATATGTTGGTGATGTGCTATAAGAAATGAGGAGTAGGATAATTTCAGAAAAAAATGGAAAGATCTCCATGAACTGATGCAAAGTGAAATAAGCAGAATCAGGAGAACATTACACACAGAAACAGCAATATTGTATGATAATCAACTGTGAAAACTTAACTACCCTCAGCAATGCAATCATCTGGGACAATTCTGAGGGACTTATGATGGGGAAAGCTATCATCCTCCAGAGAAAGAACTGTTACATTCAGATGGATACAGATCAAAGCATACTATCTTTCACATCAATTTATTTACAATTTTATTTTGCAGCTTTAATTTTGTATGAGTGTACTCTTACAAAAATGATCAATATGGAAGTGTGTTTTGCATGATAATACATGTGTGGTCCATATCAAATTGCTTACCATCTTAGAGGCAAAGGAGAAAAGGGAAGAGATGATTTAGATGTTATAATTTTAGAAAATATATGTTGAAAATTATTATTACATGTAATTAGGGAAAATAAAATATCTTTGAATAAAAAAATATAGCTTCCAAAAGATAATCTGGCTCACCCTCTTCTTCCTGTCAAATTTCAAGTCCAATTGATTTTCCATTTATAATGTCTTCCTAAATAGTGGACAAGCTTTTCAGATTGTCTATGATGCTGTATCACATGGTCTGGACAATAGACAATCTTCATTTACTTCTTTTTTTCCTGTAGGGATAGTTAAGCTAAATTTACTCTAATTTGCTCATCACCTCTTACTAAATAATTACAATAGCCTCCTAACTGACCTTCCAGCCTGTAGTGCCTCTCTTCCACACAGCTACCAAATGAATATTCTTAAAGATAGCTAAAGCTTAGGTCTAACCACATCATTCTATACCTAAAGAAATTTTAATAGTTCATTATTACCTACAATGAGCAGCTAAGTAGCACAGTAGATAGAGTGCCAGGTCTGAAGACAGTAAGACTCACCTTCCTGAGTTCAAATCTGACCTCAGACACTTCCTAGCTGTGGGACCCTGGGCAAGTCACTTAACCCTCATTTCATAAACCTTATAGCTGTTCTGCCTTTAAACCAATACACGATATTGATCTAGAACAGAAGGTAAGGGTTTAAAAATGAATAAATAAACAATAATCACAATAGAATCTTGTGATGTCTAAATATTTCAGTTATCTTTATATATTTGTCAATTGTGTGATGTAAAGAAGTGAGCTGCTATGGAACATTGCTCATAAAATTTCACCTTTTCTTTTTTAAAATCCTCACCAAAGGTGTCTTTAATAGCCATGTAGCTTATTCTTTCAAAACATATTATATTGATTGTGAAGTAGGCATATATACAAAAGTTTGTTGGTAAATGTTTAACAACTAGCTCTCTGAAAATGCATTGCACATTTTATAGCTTAATCTGCATTATTAGCATTTTCTTCATCTTTTTCTTAAGTCTAAAATGTTCCTGATGAGTTTAGATGGCAATCTGTCTAAGTCCTGAAGTTTGGATATTTCTGTATCCAATCTGGGGACCCAGTAGAGTCCATCCATATTAGATTCTGGGATGGGTAGATTTGAATTAGGCCTGAAGTTACCTCTAGAATCCATTTCCCCATTCCAAACCTGGTCCAGAAGGATTGTTCACATGTGTTTAAGTATACTCAGGGAGGATAACAGTTCTATATGACCTTAGCTTGAGAAGGGAACCTATAATCCAAGGTACCCTTTAGAGTAAGGATGATCCTTTTGGGAGGTTTTCAGATCTAACCAAATTACCCTGGACATGATTTTAGGTAGAACTTTACCTCTGGGATGTTACCATAACTCATTGTCCTCTAAAAAGGAAAATCAGATAATATATGTATAGCCCAGATTGAATTGCTTGTCAGTGGGGAGGGGGGTAGGGAAGAGGGGAGGGAGACAATATGGAAAACTTATGTGGAAATTTATTATTGAAATAAAAATTTAATTAAAAAAATTGTAAATAAAAAAGAGAATCAAAGACACCTGAGGCCTGATGTATCCTCACAATAGAACATGGATTCACTCCAAAGTTAACCATAGTATTGTGGGAGAAATCCACTCAAATTTGTAGCAGTATCTGGTCCCAAGAATGGGAGGCTCAAACTCCATTCAATCCAGAAGTAAGAAAAGAATTTTATTTGAAGAAGAGCTTTAAAGTGGTTAAAAACAAAAAAAGTCTAATAGCTACTGGAATCACCTGAAGATTAACTGGATAGCCTTGGGGCTGATAGATTAGCCTTGGAGCTGAGGGATTGAGGGAGGAGAGAGCCCTGGAGCTGATGGCATAGCCCTTGTTGGCAAACCTAAGGCATGTGTTGGGGAGCATGCTGGAGGAGGCTGTTCCTTTTTACTCTCCACAGGCATCTGAGGACATTTCTTGTGTGACCTGCTCCTCTACCCAGCAGCCCATTGGGAGCACTTCCTCCCTCCCCACTCTGTGGTAAGACAGGGGGCTCATAAACAGCATGAGGGTTGGAGTTTGGGCATTTGGTCTCTTAAAGGTTCACCATTACTGCCCTAGGCTATTGGATTATCCCCACTCTGTGGTAAAACAGGGGGCTCATAAGCAGCATGAGGATTGGAGTTTGGGCATTTGGTCTCTAAAAGGTTCACCATCACTGCCCTAGGCTATTGGATTAGCATCTGAGCTGTAGCAGCTCTGAAGCTGATGGGATAGAAACTCCATAGCCCTGGACTACTAGAGTAGTGGAAGCTGATGGAATAGCAGCTCTCAGGGTGATGGAATAGCCCTTGGGGCTGACAGAATAGCCCAAAAGGTTGTGGAATAGCAAGCCCAGGCATGGATCAGGATTTGCTCATTTATTAGGGTCTGGAGATTTGTCATCTTCCATTCCAGGGAAGTCTACCTTTCCTGGAAAATGGGCATGGCCCAATTCAGGTAGAGGTGTGGTTTGGGGTTTGACGCATCATATATGAACTTGGGAACACTAGAAAGGGAATAAGGAGCATGTGCATGTTTGGGGGAATCCTTCTGGAATGCCAGAGCTCTTAGCATGCATGTCCCATGTTTCCCCATGGTCCTACCTGGCATCATTTGTCAACGTGGGAGACAACTCATTACACTTGTGGAATGTAGGGAGGGGGTTACAGCACAGTTGATGACCACTATAGGTAATTAATAATGTCTAACAATTCAGAACTAAAGTAAACAAAGAAAGTTGAGTATTAGTAATGTAGAGCAGGCACAAAGCAGATGCCCCAGAATAGAACATTAAAGATCCAGTATAGGTGATTGATGATACAGAATGGGTAACTGATTATTCTGCAATTCATGCTTGACTAATGCTGAAACTACAGGTTTTTGCAGTTTACACTTAACTAGTACCAGATGGAAAAATAAGATTCCAGAACATGAGGGTCCTGTTTCTATTACTGCTCCTCACTGCCCATTACCCATCTCCATCCAAAGAGTGTCTCCATTCTTTCCAAGGACAACCCAGAAAATAAGGACCAGGTGATCAAACCTATGGACTTCACTGTAAATGAGGAAGAAAAAGCAGCATTTAGAATAAGTGCTGGCTTTCCAGGGCACCTCCTTAAGCACTCACAAAGCTTCCCCAAGCCCTGGCCTTGATGCCATGCTTGCCTCTGCATATCCCTGAATATCCCTTTCTTTAACGTCCCTCCACCAGCAATGGAAATCTCAAAGAGCTCCTTACCTTTGTTTTCCCTAAGCGTCCCTTTGCCTATCTGGCACCAATGAGGCTTGGGAAGCTTCAGTCAAGTTGCACTGTTCTGGTTTCATTCCTGATGGTCAATCAATCAGAATAGAGATTCTCCCTTGATTGGGATGCTTTATTCTTATTTTCAGGCTTTCTTGGGGCATAATTTCTCCAAATCTTGATAACTAAGTTCCCTTTAATGAGTTGGATTTTTTTTTTTTTGGAAAAAAAACTATCCTTAGTAGGGAAATGAGGAGGTTGTAGAGAAATGTTTGGCAACTTTTAAAACAGTCAGATACCTAATATCCACATGGCCAGAGTTTTATTTACTTTCATCCACTTCCTTCTGCCAGTTATTAAAACCAGTTATCTGTCTCAATATAGCCGAGAGAGAAGGGTTAGACAAGGAAAGAACTGACTTCCTGTGGCTTGTATGGAAGGAATAGAAACACGGATGTCTAGCCAGAATGAAGCCTGGGCCAAGATTACATCCAAATGTTGCTCAAACCAGTGAAGACTGCCTACAAAAATAAGAATCGTTTTCAGAACATTCTGGTAAACAGCAGTAGGGAACTGAATTTAAGTGAGGCAGAGCTGTACAAAGTCATCAACCTCACTCTCTCCACTTCCAGAGTCATTGAAGTCAGGTGGCAGGACAAAAGCCAGGGTGCCTGGCCATGGTGGGCAAGGTGGGGGGGGGGGGTTGAAGGGGGAAGGAAAGTGCTATAAAAACATTATTGTTATTAATAACCTCTTCGTAACCCAAAGATGATTTCTCAGATTCAAACCTTAAAGCAAAGGTCAATCTGTCCTAGTAGAAGGTGTTGTCTCATCCACAATTCCCTCTCCTGATGAATTAACAGGTCTGACCCCTCTTCTGAAAGGGGGGAGGAAAGGGAGGGAGATCATTTTGGAAAACATGCTAAAAATTATTACTTGTAATTGGGAAAGTGAAATACCTTTGGAAAAACAATCCTGTATCTTCTGTCTTAGTATCAGCTCTAAGATGGGAGAGTAGTAAGGGTTAGACAAGGGAGAGTAAGTGATTTACCCAGGGTCACACAGCTGGGACGTGTCAGAAGTCAGATCTGCTCTAAGCCTGGCGCTCTATCCACTGCCCCTGAAACTTGTTTTCTTCTCAGGACTCCAGGCCTGACATTCCGGGCATGCTCTCTCCCATCAAAGCAGTTTCCTGGTCCTGGGAAGCTGACTTCCTCCTTGGAGTCCTCCTGCTGCAAGTACACTTCACCGCTGCAGCCTCTTCTTCGGATTGACGGACTTCAAGCAGAATCCTCATTTTAAGGAAAGTGCCGGGGCCAGTCGGCTCTTCATTGCCCTCCAGGCTTTCCTCCTGCCTTTCTGGCGTCGTCTCCCCATATTTCGATGTCAACTTCTTGAAGGGAAGGACCATAATTCTGCTCGTATTTGTGTTCCTAGTGCTGACTCCAATAGAGGGCACATTTTATTTAATAGACATGCGAGCACTTAAAGGCATGAATGGACACCTTTCCACCCTGGGGGGCCGCAACCCCCCCCCCCCCCCCCAAGATCAATGTCTTTCCTCCAGGCTTATAAAGACCACTCTGATACTGAGGCTTACTACGGAGGAAAGAACTGGGATTTGCTATGGAGTTAAGCATCCCTACCTTATTGAGAGAGCAGCCAGGACTGGAGTCAGGAAGCCTCATCTCTCTGGTTTCAAACCTGTCCTCTGACACTTACCAGCTGTGTGACCCTGGAGAAGTCATGTAATTCTGTTTGCTGCAAATGAGCTGGAGAAGGAAATGACAAACCACTCTAGTGTCTTTGCCAAGAGAACCCCAAATGGGGTCACCAAGAGGCAGGAATCAGACATGCCTGAAAACGGCTGCCCAACAACATATGGTAAGCCCCACTTTTCCAAGGGATCGTTTACCTCCCGAGTGCTTTTGTTAAAGCAGATCTTTAGCTTCTCCTGGATTGGGAACTCTCAGAGAGGAAGCTCCCTCTTTCGATAAAGATTAGTCCCATTACTTTTAGAGCTTCCTGGAACACTTAAAGGCTGCGACTTCCTCGAGATTGTTAAATAGAAAAAAATACAGAACCACCACATAGTCTGAAAAACCCAGTCTAATCTGGAATAAGGATAAACTCAAGCATTCATTCACCCAGAGCCTCAGCCCCAAATACCACACAAGGCGTAGCCCTGAGAGGAGATGCCATACTAGATGTCAACATCAAAGAGAAAGGGACCTTGGAAGTTTTTCTATGCCCTCTGGGTAATTGGGCACAGAGACTGATCACAAACAGATTTGTAAACCTCTTTGCAACCAGCAACTTGGGTATTAAGGAGCATCTGCTGTAACAAATCAAAGGCAAAGGGCACACGAAGAAACTGGGCTTTTTTTTCACCCAATAGAGAAGCCTTCAAAACAAAAAGGTGCTTAACATTCAAACCAAAATGGGGTACTTGGCCCTGGGTCTTCTCAAAGGTAAGGGTAAACTGAGTCATCCAAAAATTCACATTGACCAGATCATACCCCATTGTGTGTCAGACTTGTTTTAAACCTAGATTATCTTCAGTCCAGGACCAGCTCTGTCTTCCAGGGCACATTGTGTCTCATCTAAAAATTGCTTCATGAAAATCAAGATTAGCCCTTTTCCTCCAAAGAAAATTCCCCCCATTAATTCAGCTGCCTTCTGATCCAGAATTCTTTCCCCTGAAGACTTTTACACATGGGAGGAAACAAAGCAGATTCAGTACTATGCTCCTTTTATTCAGCTGAGCTAGAGCCTGAGCCAGTGCTTTATAGCACAATGCTCTCTTGTCATTTGTTTGCCAATATAGGCCATTGATGATGGGGGTAAAAGCCAAATTAGATTGTTATCCTTCACTTCCTCTTCTGCCTTCCAGTGGCAGTTCTATAAGAGTTCCAAGGAAACCAGTGGCCACTGGGTTAATATATACAGGGATCAAGTCTATTTGTAGGAATTAAAAACTGGCTTAAAATGTATTTGCTTTCTATTTATTAGGTCCTATTATGGTCCCCTTGTGAAAGTTGGGAAATCATATGCTCTAGTGACAAGGGGGACTTGATTTGAAATCAAAAGATCTGGATTCACATCCTGGATGTTCCCTCTGTGACCTCATCTCTGGTATCCCCTATTAGGTTTTGTTTTGTTGGGGTTTTTTTTTCATTTGTACCATGAAGATATGTAAAAGAAATGACATCTAAACTCCCTTCCAACTTTAAAGTCCTATGATTTCATAAGGCCTGGCCTTTGGAAATGGTATTCCCTTCTAGTTGTATTGAAAAAGATCTTAAATAGCTTCTTAGAAAGCACTGAATATTTTATGGGGGTGGGAGCTGGACATTGAGAGAATGTCTTATTATTAAGCCCATTCATACCCCCAAATATGCTTTTTTTCAATCCTTATCTCTTGTCGTTGAATCAATATTAAGTATAAGTTCCAAGGTAGAAGAGAGGAAAGGACTTGACAACTGAGGTCAAGTGACTTGCCCAAGTATATGAGGCTAGATTTGAACACAGAATCTCCCAAATCCAGACTTGGCTTTCTATCCATTGAGTCACCTAGCTACCCCTCTACCCAAAATATGTTGAGAGCCAGTGTCTCTGGATCTTCTGGACACCATCCCTGAGAGCACCTAGAAGCTATATCTTAGAAACTAAAGAGAAGATTCTACTTGGGAAAGAAGGAAGGAAATAAACATTTATTTAATGTCTACTATGTCAAGCACTGTACTAAATGCTTTAAAAATATTATCTCATTTTATTTTAAGTGATTTACCCATTTGCATAGCTAGTGAATTTTTGAGGTCAGATTTAAACTCAGGATATCTTGACCCCAGGCACAATTCTCTGTCCAGTATCCACGTAGCAAGCTCAGGACCCAGGGAGTGCATGGACTATAAAGGAAGTCATGAATTCAACAGTAAGTATGTAAATTTGATAAAAAGCAACTTCTACATGATGACAATATAATTCTTGGAAATATTCATGAAAATATAATTACTTTTGGAAAGAAAATGGTAATGCATTAAAAAGAGCAATTATTAAGTAACTACTGTCTACACTAGGGATACCAAGAAAACAAAGAATTAATACCTGCTGCTGAGTAGTTTATAATCTATTGGAGAAGGCATGTATAGGAATAAATACACAAAGTATATTAAAAAAAAACAAATTAAATATGTGACAAGCCCAATGGAGCCTACTTGTTCACAGGGCCATGCAAGTATCCCAATTAACACACAACAAAAAGAAAGGAGAAAAGAGAAGAATCCCTAGAATTCTAGAAAAATAGCCTTCTAGCCAATTCTGCCCCATGGAATTTGAGCCAGGTCAGAAAGAGAGGTAGAGAGACAGGAAGGTAGGCAGGAGTAAGACAGAGAGCCAAAGAAACAGAGAGATATTTCATCTTTTTACCAATCAAGAAAAAAGAGAGAAAAGGAAGTAAGGAAACATGAGAATAGGCTCAAACCTCCACTACTGTATTCATTTTTAAAACATTAATTAGTTACATTTAAATACTCAATTAACTCCCTCTTCCTCTTTGATAACAAGATATATGTATATATAAAACTATTTCTTATTTGTTTCTATTTATCAGTTCTTTTTCTTGAGGTGGACACACACATCATTTTTCAAACAATATTTCCATTACTCTTTTCCACAGTCCCAGAAGAGGGTTCCATATTGCATTGTACTCAGTTTCTGTTGTAACTATAAAGGGAAACTTCCACAATGTCCTGGAGCTTTAGTTGTCTTACAGATAAAGGAGGAGGATGTCCTCAAACTCCTTGCTGCAGGGACCCATTTGGGTAGCACCAATTTGGACTTTAAATGGAACTGTATATCAGCCACAAAAGAAAGAGTGATGGTATCTACACCATTGATTTGAAGAGAACTTGGGAAAAGCTTCTACTGGCAGCTCAGGCCGTTGTTGCCATTGAAAAATCCAGCTGAAATGTGTCATCTCATCCAGGAACACTGGTCCGTGAGCTGTTTTACATTTTTTGCTGCCACTGGAGCCATACCTATTGCTGGATGCTTTACACCAGGCACCGTCACTAACCAGATCCAGGCAGCTTTCAGGAGCCTCACCTCTTGGTGGTCACTGATCCTCAGGCTGATCACCAGCCTCTTACCAAAGCATCATATGTTGACCTCCCAACCATTGGCTGGTGCAATACAGACTCCTCACTCTACTAAAGTGGACATTGCCATTCCTCTTAACAATAAGGGAGGCCTGTGAAGTCCTGAGAGTGTGTGGTACTCTTTCCTGTGAGCACCCCTGGGTGGTTATGCCTGATCTCTATTTCTACAGGGATCCAGAGGAGATTGAAAAGGAAGAGCAGATCACAGCTGAAAAGGCAGTGACAAAGGAGGAGTTCCAGGGTGAATGGACTGCACCTGCTCCAGAATTCACTGCTACTCACTCAAAGGTGGCTGATTGGTCTGAGGGAGTACACGTTCCATCTGTTCCCATTCAACAGTTTCCGACTGAAGACTGGAGTGCTCAGCCAGCTCCTGAGGACTGGTCTGCAGTTCCTCTTGCTCAGGCTACTGACTGGGTAATACCACAGAGTGGTCCTAAGTTTTATCCCAGATGCTCTTAATAGTTTTGAAAAAAATTTGACTGAAAATAAACATCAGTTTCTTACAAAAAATATTTCTGTTACTGTATATAATGTTCTCTTGATTCTCTTCATTTCATTCTTAATGTAGGTCCTATTGTTTTTCCAACATTAAGCTGTTTGTCATTTTTTACAGGGCATTAGTATTACATCACAATCATTGCCACATCTTGTTTAGCAATTCCCCAATTGATGAGCAACTTTTCATTTCTAGTCCTTTGCCAAAAAGAGAGCTGCTATAAATCAAGATTTTTTAGGAAATCTGGCCCTTAATCTGTGACACAATGAGGACCATTCCTCTACCACTGGGAACCAAGTGAGGGAGAAATAGGATATGATATTACCACCACCACCACCAAATCAAAGAGTCCTATTATAAACTATGGCATTCCCAAGACTAATTAGTCTGATGAAGCCACATGTTATTTGTGAATGACACATAAATTCCAGCTAATTTCTCTGAATGGGAAGGACAGCCTTCAGAAAAATCACAAGTCTTTCCTTCACATAAAAGGAAGCCACGGAGAATAAGCCACAAATAGAAAAGGAAACTTCAAATGAATTTCATTGTCTGCTGTCTTGGCCTTTGTTCCAACTGAAAATATCAAGGGAAATGCTCTTCTAATGTTATTTCCTAAGAAATCTTAGGAAAAAACTTTGAGGAAATAGGGCAGAACAAAGGTTTCACAAGGAGTAAAGTGCCCTTGTGTTAGTCCTTATTTGGGAATTCACTAGTTAGTGTATATGACCTAAGGGAAGACATTTAACTTCTTTAAATCTCAGTTTCCTTATCTTTAAAATGGGAAGATTAGGCTTGATTTTTAAGAGCCCTTCTAGTTATAGAGTTCTATGTGATAGGTCCCTAAAGCTTTCTGAGAGCTATGTTTCAAAGGAAAAGGCAACCCCCAGTCAGAAATCTATTCTCCCCAGATATTATGACCCAAGAGTATCAGGAAAGATAACTACATAGCAAGTCAAAGGAACTGGTGAGTGAATCCTATCTTGTTTACTTTTCTAGTGAATAGAACCCTATGTTCTTTCTAGGCATTAGGTCATA
This sequence comes from Monodelphis domestica, assembly GCF_027887165.1. Lineage (NCBI taxonomy): Eukaryota > Metazoa > Chordata > Mammalia > Didelphimorphia > Didelphidae > Monodelphis > Monodelphis domestica. The sequence continues at coordinate 73,625,495 of NC_077230.1, forward strand.
GCCTTCTTTAAGGTCAGTACTGTCTTTTTCTTCCCTTTGTATTCCTAGTGCATGGCACATAGTATTCACTTAAAAATTGTTGATTGATTGATTGATGATTGATTGTGGCTGCTACCAACTAGCTGCTGCTTGGTCAGTTGCTGCACTCAATTACATGTCATCCATCTGGCATCAAGGGATGAAGACAAGTCTATTAAAGATGATGCCCAAACCTTTGTTGATGCTGGTGATTTCAAGATGGCTAATCTTGGATATGGGGAAGCCAGGAATAAATAGTATCACTGAGGTAGATTTCCTACAGTAAGTGTCAGAAAAAATGTGAAATTGTCCATCTTGCATATACCTTGTTCTACTTAGAAGGTGATCTAAGGGAAAAGGCAGCCTTCCTCACAGCACTGTGAGGTTCACATCCATGTAGTCTCCTCTTCAAAGAGATCCCTTGTTTTTGAAACCACTGAGGAATGAGTAGGGTAGCTAGTAGCACAGTGGATAAAGCATATGGGCTGAAGTCAAGAAGACTCAAGTTCAAATCTGATCTCTAATGCTTAATAGGCTATGTGAGTGATCTTTGTCAAGAAAACTGCAAATGGGATACTGAAGAGTTAAACATGACTGAAACCACTAAACATCAACAAAGGAATAAATATACTCCGAGTTGTTTGGAACTTCTACCCATTTGTCCTTATATGAAAGTTTGTGACTCTCTTGGCTTTTCATCTCATCTGTTTGGATTAGAGAAGAAAAGAATACCACGTAAAGACTCTTATTGTTCATTTGTATTTGGATTAAATCAGTCTATGATGAGCAGTGGTTTCAGGCTCAGCACAGAGCATCCTTAAGACATGTCAATCTGAGGGGGCAGCTCAGTGGCTCAGTGAATTGAGAGCCAAGTCCAGAGATGGGAAGTCCTGGGTTCAAAACTGCCCTGACCTTGGGCAAGTCTCTTAACTCCCATTGCCTAACCCTTACTGATCTTCTGCCTTGGAACTAATACACAGTATTGATTCTAAGACAGAAGGTAAGGATTTTAATAAAAATTTAAAAAAAAAAGCCTGCCGATCTGAGCCTCTTATTTTTCATAGCAGAGACCATTAAAAGGCAGGTTTTGAAATTTTATAGCAAAAGGAGAGAAAATGGGAGAAAATTCCATTTTCTACTGTGCTGCTGCCAGAAAGACTCCACTTAGTCATCTAGTTAAAATGATGGCCATTTGCTTCAGTAGGAGGGAACAGTTCTCTAGTCACTGTCAAGGCAGATCACTCAAAGACCCAGAGGAAAATCAAGTTTTAGAACATTTATTAAATACTTTCTTGTACAGTAAACAAATGGATACATTCATAAAGGAGAGAATCAGGATGCAAGATGCTAAATGTTGCAAGGAACTACTCATGAATGCATCTAAGGCTAGGCTAGTAGAGCAATGGTGTTATATGCTGAGTAGGTCCTCAAACTGAGCCCTTCAGCTATCAGCAGTGACTACCTGAATGATCTACACACTTTGATGGCTGGAGTTGTATAATACTGAACACCACTAAGAAGCCCAGCAATGTATTTATTTTTATTTTGTTATTGCTTGTTTATAACCCTCACCTTTTATCTTGAAATCAATAGTATATATTTGTTCTAGGGCAGAAGAGTGGTAAGGGCTAGGCAATGACTTGCCCAGGGTCACCCAGCTAAGAAGTGTCTGAGGCCACAACAATATGTTTATAATGAGAGACCCTGCAATGTGTTTGGCAGATTAGGAAAATTTGGACACCAAGTACTGCCCTTCCCTGGGTTCTTGAACTTGCCTTGGTGGTAGTTGGTCAGCAATTAGTGTCGGTGCTGGTAAAGAAAATGGGACCCTTTTCCACAGTGATTGCTTCCCTTAATGACAGCTTCAGGGTGGAAACACAATCAGTGGTCTAGGGGACATTACTACTCCCAATTCTTTCAGGTCTGAGTATTTGACTCTCTCCACTGGGGTCTGAGGGATTGGAGGTAGTCAAGATGGTGCTCCTGACCCATACCACATCCTGTCTCCTTCAGATGCCTTAAGACTTCTTGAGGCTTTATCTAGCCTACTTTTCCTGTCTTGTAGGTGTTAGTGGTTTGACAGTTGGAAAAAGGCAGTTCAACATCTTACAGAACTGCAGCAGTTGCTTTCATTCACATTTTTGATAGTGGAGTCATTTAATATTAGTAAGTCAACTGGGAACAAAAGCACCATTTGAGTACATTCGTTTTCCTAACATTTCCCTGTATTTTTTCATGTAATTTTCCATTCCTCTTCATTTTCACACATTGCCCCATGACTTGAATGTGTACAGTCGTTGAGAGACAAAAGTCCAAGAAAGCAAGTCAGAAATAAGAGAATTAATTCATTTCATGTAAACAAGTACTGCCCCAGGGAAACAAAGGCAACTAGTACTTACCTTCAAGTAGTTTACCCTTTATTGGTTTATAATATTAATCAGTGGCAAATATGGATCACTTAGAGTTCTTGAATTTTATATCCATTGAAATAACATAAATAAAATTGAGTTGTTTGAAATTTGTAATAATTTTTGTAATTTATATTGTAGTATAGTCAATTTATTCAGAGTTGTTGGTTATAGGTAGGTGGTAGCCCTTTTCAATTGGTTCTAAGACCAAGATCTAATTTTAATTAAATGCTGTACTGGTAAACAAAATTGTTGCAGGCCTTTAATGTTTGTTCATTGCATACTGTTTATGACATCCCTTGTATTCTCTCAATCCTTTTTGGTATCCCAGAGGCCCCTTTTAAAGCAATTTCTCCTTCCTCAAAATTTTAAAAAATCCAAAATTTGGAAGTTCCATCATAACAGTTGTATTTTTGTGTTCTTAGTTACTAATCTCTCAATATTCCCCAAATTATCATGTATCCTAATCTATTTATGTATTTTGCCTCCTGGGTAGAATGTAAGCTTCTTGAGGACAGGGACTGTTGAATTCTCAGTCCTTAGCCTAAATGCTTGTTGGGTTACCTTGGAATGCAAATGCACATCTAATTAGATACACAACCTATAAATGGTAGTGATTAGTTCAAGGTTGCTCTCTGAAGAAAATGACAGCTCTGACCATCCTTATGCATGGCCTCAGTTTTTCTCTCTATGGATTATGGCACCTACAAGTTGTGTGTTTGAAACTAGTTTAAAATTTTGACTGAAAGACATTGGCTGGATGTTAGGAGCAAGAACTTTAGAAAATCAAGTGAGAACTGGAAGGAACCAGAAAGATTGTAGAAGCATAGCCTTAGAGTTGGAAGGGATTCTAGAGGTCATCTAGTCCAATCTTTATTTTCTTATAAGGAAACTGAGGCTTAGTGAGGTCTAAGGGCAATCACCTAATAAATGGCAAAGTGGAAGTTAAACTCAGTCTAATGTCTGCCAAGGAATGTTCTTTTTACTACTGGTCTTTGTGTTTTCTAGGCTATTGTTGAATAGTTTATTCACCTCATTTAAATCCTTGGAAATTAAAATGAGTAATAATCTTATTGACATCAATAGAAGATAACTCTTTCCTGTGGAAATTCATTAATATTACCCCTGAGTCCTAACTAGCAAAAAATACTCAACTTATTATTTGTTTTCATTATTTATTGCTATAGACCTTTAAAAATTTTTTGTTTTTTAAAATGCCAGCAGGAAATGAAGTATATCCTTTTTAGATATATTTAAAACCAAAACCAAAACCATAAGACATTCATTGGACGAACCCAGTAAAGTAATAAGCTTTCTGAATACCCTGACCTACCAGCTTTGAGTTTTTATAGTCAAGTAGTCTTTAGGTTTCCCCTGATTTTAATAACATGGAAATTTTAGTAGGGGAATAAATAACAACACCTGACATTTGTCTAGAGTTTTAAAATCTACAATATTGCTTTATATGCACTACTTCATTTGGATCCATAACAACCCAGGGAGACCTTTTCCTGACAGTTCCCTTTTCTCTTTGTCCCCTCATTTCCCACTTTTCCAGATTCCTTCTGCAACTATTTCTTCCTTCCTCCTTCTTTTGCCTGAAAAAATGTGACCAAGACTAACTTCTTTATATTTACAAGAGCTCCCATTCTATCCTATCTTCTCCAAGAGATTGCTTCCTTTGTCATCCCCACTCCCTCATCTACGTCTCTTTATAGATTGCGTGCTTCCTCACTGTCTACCAACATGTCCATGTTTCCCTCCTCCTCAGAAAAGCTTTCACCAGATCCATCAGTTCCTGCTTACTATCATCTGTCTAAAATGAAGACACCTGAGGAAGGTGTCTTCCCCAGATGCCTCCAATTCTTCTCCTCTCACACCCTTCTTTAGTCTGGCTTCTGATCTTATATTTCAACTCAAACTAATCTCTAACAATCTAATTAGTGTGTTTTCTTAATTACTAAACATAATGACCTTTTCCCAATCCTCATTCTCCTTGATTTCTCTGCAATTGCTACTGATGATCCTTTTCTTCCTTTTTTTTTGGGGGGGGGGAGGAGGGGGTTGAGGAGACATCTCTCCTGATTCTCCTTTTATCTGACTCCTCCTTTATAGTCCCTTTCTCTGACTTTTCATCCAGAGTATACCTACTAATCACAAGTATCCTATAGGACTTCAACCTTGCCCTCTCCTCTTCTCCCTCTGTGCTCATGATTCTAAATTCTACTTATCCAACCCTAACCTCTTTGATGACCTCTAATTTCACATCTCCAACTGCCTGTCATATGTCTGTTAAATGCTTTTAATTCAACATGGCCAAAACTGAACCTATCATCTCTTCCCCTAAGCACCCTTCTTTTTCTAAACTTTTTTCTTTCCCTTTCTTTCTTTCTTTCTTTCTTTCTTTCTTTCTTTCTTTCTTTCTTTCTTTCTTTCTTTCTTTCTTTCTTTCTTTCTTTCTTTCTTTCTTTCCTTCTTTCCTTCTTTCCTTCTTTCCTTCTTTCCTTCCTTCCTTCCTTCCTTCCTTCCTTCCTTCCTTCCTTCCTTCCTTCCTTCCTTCCTTCCTTCCTTCCTTCCTTCCTTCCTTCCTTCCTTCCTTCCTTCCTTCCCTCTTCTTCCTCCCTCCCTCCCTCTCTCTCTCCCTCCCTCTCTTTCTTTCTATTCTTTCTATCTATCTATCTATCTATCTATCTATCTATCTATCTATCTATCCTCAACACCATGATTCTAAAGCAGAAGACTGGTAAGGACAGAGAAATGAGGGTGAAGGCATGTCCCTTTCCCTATTACTATTGAGAGAAACACCAGTTACCTAGTCCCCCAAGGCTTAAACTTTGAGTTCATCCTCTACTCACTCTCTACCTCCACCCACATATCAAATCTGTTGCCAAGATCTGTTGTTTTTACCTTTATAACATCTATTGCAAATACTCGCTCTCTTCGCTAATATTGTTACCACCCCAGTGTAAGCCCCCATGACTGGGACTAGTGAAGTAGCCTGCTTGTTGGTCTATCTGATACAGATCTTTACCACTCCATTCTATCATCCAGTCAATGACTCCTTATTACCCCCAAGATCAAATATAAAATCTTCTGACCAGTATTCAGAGCCCTTTGCAATATATTACCCCAACACACAGCATCCCAGTCTTCTTACACCTCATTCTCCCTCCCCCCCAAGTACTCTTTGATCTGGTAACATTAGCTTCCCTATCATCCTTCAAACAAGGCTTTTCATCCTGGGCTTCAGGCATTTTCATTGACTGTCCTCCTTGCCTGGAATTCTCTCTCTCTTCCTCCTGGCTTCCCTAGATTCCTTCAGGTCCCAACTATAATCTTACCTTCTCCAGGAAGTCTTTCCTAATCCCCCTTCCTTCTAATGCCTTCCCTCTATTAATTATGTCTAAATTAATCCTGTATATAATTTCTTTGTATGTTATTATTTTCAAATTACTTCTCCCTTTTAGATTGTCAGTTGAAATTGGCTGTCACATAGACACAGACAGTTCTATGGCTCCCCTCAAAGTGCTGTGGAGAAAAGGTCTGCGAGTCAGACCTTTCTCCCTCAAAGTACTGAGAAGGAAAAAACCCTCAATAACCACTCTTTCTCAAATTGGTATCTATATCTCAAACTCTCCAAAATAACTGTCAGATCTTCTTGACTGAGAGAACAACATGGAAATCCCCAGAAACTTTGCTTCCTAGGAAGACAGAGAAAACGGAGTCCAGTTTAACTGAAATCTGTCCTTATAAAAGTGCTCTTAAAGAGATAACGTGAGAGTAAGAACTTCTGCTCTTATGTAGAAACTTTTCTCTTAATGAGACAGAATGAAATTAAATAAAACTCTTTATAACACGTTAGTACTTAATAAGTTTGCACTAGTGAGGAATTTAAAGCAGGCACTGAGGATCTGAAGAACCAGCTCCCAAACCCCTTCTTTCCCCTCCCTGACCCCTAACTCCAGGAGTTCCTATCCCTCCCCTTCCTGACATATGCCAGGAACTGATAACACATCAGCCCCAGGAGTTACTGTTTACTCCCCCACCCCAGGAATTCCTCTGCACTCCCTGTACCACAAAAGTGTATAAAAAGCCTGCAAACCCTAGACTTAGGGCCAGCCATATTTGAGGCGGAGCCCAAAGTGCAGTTTGCTTTAATAAAACTCTCTCTTGTGTGTTACATTGTTGGTTATCATTTCATCTTTGGGATCAATTCACCAGGCACTTCAGATCATTCTATTTTTCTTCCTTTCTTTTCTTTCCTTTTTTTTTTCCCCAGCAAGGCTTAGGTTTCTGGACTTCAGGAGAGATTCCTCTGAGGAAATGTCATTGGGTTTTGCATGTGAACTAGGGAATATTTACTTCAATGCATTTAGTTTTATTGGTGTGAGTGAAGTGAAAACTGTAATTCCTCATAAATTCCCCACCACTCATCTACCCCATACATGAGAGGATTTCCTTTATTTATTACTTTTAACATTTTGTGGGTATTGGTGCATTGTCCAGGCTGTCCAAGGGCTTCCTTGCCCTTACTACATGACAATTTTACTTTCCTTTCTAATAATTTCCTTTGTGATATCATTTAGGCTCTGTTTTATAGTTCATTTATCACTGGAAATATTCCATAACTTACTTGAACTCTCTGTGGATCTCTACGGTCGTTTCGATCAGAGATCATTTTAACCTTTGGAGATTGTTGTGCTCTAAGGTTTTCAATATTGTATCACCAAAATACAGATGATCTCATATCACAAATAATTAGGCAGTCATTTAAATAGCTTGAAGAGGTATTAATATTTATTCAAATGAATTAATAAACACTTATTAAGTACCTGCTATGTGTCAGCCACTGTATTAAGTGCCAGGAATACAAAGAGAGGTAAAAGATATTTATTAAGGAGCTCACAGTCTAGTAAGGGAGACAATAGGCAAATATGTACAAGCAAGCCATGTACAGGAGAAAAGGAAATACTGGAGAGAGAAGGCACTAGTATTAAAAGGTGCTGGGAAAGACTTCCTAGAGAAGATGGGATTTTAGTTGAAATTTAAAGGAAACCTGGGAAGTCAGAAGGTGGAGATGAGGAAGGAGAGCATCCCAGGCACTGGGCACAATTAAAAAAAATGCTCTGAGCTAAGAAATGAAGCATCTTGTTCATGGAACAGCAAGGAGGCCAGTGTCACTGGAGCAAAGGCCACTCTTCAATGGTACACAAAGACAATAGAAGAGTTTTATGACCTTCTTAAGACGTGCTACAACACAGCTGTTATGTAATTGTGCCAATGGATACTGCAGCTCCTTGTACACTAACTTCTCTCAAAAGGAGCTGGAACAGTACTGCATTCTCTATCTTCCAAAGTCTCCTTGGCATGGGCATTGTACCCCCCAGAAACTCAGGGAAATTCCTTTGTTCCCTCAGGCCCTCCTGACTCCCAACCCAAAACACCTGACCTTGAATATTACCCTCCTTTGATTGCCCCATTGAATTGAGATGAACAAAGAGATAAACCCCATTTATTCATCCTCCAAATCAGGAGAACCACCCCCATGCCCTCGAGCTAAACTCCTCCCCCCAACCCCTTGCTCCAGAGTCTCACCCTCTCTGAGGTAAAATAATATAAACCCCCCAGAATTGAGGCATTGGGGAGCAACCCTCCAGGTTGCTCCACTCATGCCGTCTTGCTATTCTCCCAAAGAGCAGCTTTTTACCCAGGCTGTTCCACCTATGAGGCAAGCTTCCACCTATGCTGCCTGCTGGTTAGATTCACCATTACTTTCCAAATGAATAAATTTCTCTTTATTTTTAAGCCAAGATTCAGAGTCTTGAATTCTCACAAAAGAACCCCAGGGGTTCACCTCTCCCAGAAAGATTGGATAGTTGGGGTGTCCTGTGAGGCCTCCTGCCAACACTGGTTAGAGGGCTATTATGCAAGCCTGGGGGAAAAAAACCTGGGGAAAAACAATGCTTGTTGTCAGATCTCACTTTCCTCACCAAGGTCTTCTTTCAACATAAGTTCCCTCTGCTTCCACATTACCTAGGCTCAGTGCCCTCTTGCCTTGGACTGCTGCAGAGAGGCCAGTTTCTAACAAGGCTTAGGTTCCAGGGCTGCAGGAGATTCCTGTGGGGAAATGGCATTGAATTTTGCATGTAGACTAAGGAATTTAGACTGCAATACATTTAGATTTGTTAAGGCCCGGGATTTCACCCATCACCAAGGAAGACCGTGGACAATGCAATCAGGCAAAGAAAAGGCCGTTTATAATGGAACTAGTACGCGCACTAGTGGGAACCTCTGCTATCAGAGTTCCGAGTTGCTTCTGAAAGACTGGGCCTTAAGTCCTTTTCAGCATGTATGGCCCCTCTTCCAGCCCCTTATCTGCTACATACCATTGTTGGAATGTTGCCGGCATGTATGGCTCCCCTCAGCCCTTATCGGTTACATAATATTCTTGGGACCTTGACAATTTTATGTTATTGGGTTATTCTTGGCCTTTATCTGGTACCCACTGCAGCTGGGGTCTTTGGCATATTTATGGTTCTGACACTCCCCAGGTTAGGCAGCTCCCTGTTCAGTACTTCCTGAATTTCCAAGGCTAGGCAATTTCCTGTTCTGGCCTCCCTCAGAGTTTCACTGGTATGAGTGAAGGGAATAAAGGTCCCAATGTATTCATGCTTTACCTGCACTGGAAAATCCTTAGATCTCCACTTTAGGAACCCCTTCTGCTCTAAGTGTTATGGGGTTCGGATGTGTACCCCTGGATTTTGGGAAGCATACCTTTTGCAAGAATGCAAGACTCCAAAACTTAGCTTAAAAACAAAAAGATAAATTTACTAATTTAGAAAGTAATGTTGAGAATGGTCAGGAGGATAGCAAGGTAGAACAGCAAGATGGGGAGCAGTTCCTGGGAGGACAGCGTGAATGGAAAGGCTGTCTCCCATGAGGGCAGCATGGATGGAGAGGCTGTCCCCCATGAGGGCAGCATGGATGGGAAGGCTGTCCCCCAGATGACATCAGTTCTGGGGATTTTATACTCTTTACAACAGATGCTATGTCATGGTGTGAATATGACCTAGAGTGTTAGTCCCTCAGGCATTTGGTGGGGTGGTTATCTGACTGGGGTCTGCCTGGAGGCATAAAGATTCATTTCTTTGTCCACCTTAAATCTAGAGGACAATCAAGGAGGGTAAACATCTCAGGACTCTGGGTGGGGTCATTGGGTGTTTCTAGGTTAAGAGTCACAAGGATGCAAGGGAGCAAGGGAGTTTCCTTGATAATAGTTCGCCTGGGTTTCTGGAGGTACAATGCCCATATCATAAGTACTGACTTTGTGAGGCTGATATATCCAGAAACTTGCTACAGACAGGCTGACCAATAGCCACTCCTTTCCCTGTACCTGCTGGAACTCCAGAACAAAGCAAGTGGTGCAGAGGTGTATCCCTGCGGTTCGGGAAGGATACCTTTTGCAATAATGCAAGACTCAGAAACTTAACTTAGAAGTAAAGAGGTGACATGGGCACTGTACCTCCAGAAACCCAAGAAAACTGTTATCAGGGAAACCCTCGCTCCCTTGCATCCTTGTGACTAGGAACCTAGAAACACCCAATGACCCTCCTAGGGTCCTGAGATGTTTATCCTCTTTGATTGTCCTCTAGATTTAAGATGGACAAAGAGATGAATCTTTATGCCTCCAGGCGGACCCCAGTCAGATGACCACCCCACCCCACCAAATGCCTGAGGGACTAACATTCTTCTTTGTAAAGAGTATAAAATCTCAAGAACTGATATTGTCTGGGGGACAGCTTTTCCATCCATGCTGTCCTCATGGGGAACAGCCTTTCCATTCATGCTGTCCTCCCAAGGAACTGCTCCCCATCTTACTGTTCCACCTTGCTATCCTCCTGGTCATTCTCAACATTATTCTCTAAATTACTAAATTTCTCTTTTTGTTTTTAAGCTAAGTTTTGGAGTCTTGCATTCTTGCAGAAAGTATCCTTCCCAAACCTCAGGGGTACACATCTGAACCCCATAACAGAGGGAGATTTATTAGTCATGTTAAATCTTTGGCCAGAAAGACAGCATGAGTGGAACAACCTGGAGGTTGCCCCCAGAATGCCTCCATTCTGGGGTTTTTATATTCTTTTATAGCAGTGAGGACATGACTTTTTGGAGCTAGGGATGGGGGGGAGGGGGAGGAGGTTTGCCAGAAGGCATGGGGGTAGTTCTTGTGATTTGGAGGACAGATAGATACGGTGTGTCTTTGTCCATCTCAAATCAATGGGACAATCAAAGGAGGATAATCTTCTCTGGGTTTGGGTTGGGAGTCAGAGGGGAAGGGAGCAAAGGAATTTCCATGATAATAGTTTGCCTGAGTTTCTAGGGGTCCAATGCCCATGCCAGTTCCACTTCATAGTGTTATGGGCATGGAAGGATACCCTTTTGGGTTCGGGAAGGATACCTTTTGCAAGCATGCAAGATTCTAAAACTTAGCTTAAAAACAAAAAAGAGATTTATTAATTTAGGAAGTAATGTTGAGAGTGGCCAGGAGGATAGCAAAGTAGAACAGCAAGGTGGGGAGCAGTTCCCTGGGAGGACAGCATGAAAGGAAAGGCTGTTCCTCCATGGGGGACAGCATGGATGGAGAGGCTGTCCCCCAGAAGACATCAGTTCTGGGGTTTATATACTCTTTAGATATTATGTCCTGGTGTGGATGTGACCAGGATGTTAGTCCCTCAGGCATTTGGTGGGGTGGGGTGGTCATCTGACTGGGGTCTGCCTGGAGGCATAAAGATTCATTTCTTTGTCCACCTTAAATCTAGAGGACAAAAGAGGGTAAACATCTCAGGACCCTGGGTGGGGTCATTGGGTGTTTCTAGAGTAAGAGTCACAAGGATGCAAGGGCAACAGAGTTTCCCTGATAATAGTTCGCCTGGGTTTCTGGGGTACAGTGCCCATGTCAATAGGACACTATTACTTCCCATACTGTGACCTGACAAATCCATGATGGATTGGGGTTCTGGTCTTATATTGTCTGTACCCTTCTAAGGACTCTACAAGCCTAAAGCTGCCTCCCTCTCGCCTCCACTTGAACAATGTTGCAACAGGATGAAGCCTCTTAAAATAATACTGTAACAGGATGCAGGGCTGCTCCCCCTTTTCCATGCAATCATGTAATCCCCTGTACCTATATGTGTCTCCAATCATGCAATGCCCCTGTATCTATATGTGCCCCCAAATGAACCTATAAAATAGCCAGAACTCCACAACTCAGGGCCCAGAACTTTGAGGAAAGATCCCTTCTGGGTTCTCATACATGTGTAATAAAACCTTCCTTCCTTACTCTGGAGTGACAATTGCAGTTTCCTGTTTGGCTAACGTGCTGTAGGAGTCCAGGCATATACTCATATTCTTAATATTTTAGGGGTACTCAAAAGCTGACTCATGATATTTCTGATTATTCCTTTCTGTAACTGAGTTAAATTGAACCTTAACCTTGTCAAAATCCTAGCCCTTCCCAGAGACTACACCCTGGAAGACTGGCCAGTTATCTCAGTCTCCTTGTTTTGCCAATAACAACCAATTAACATCTGTATTAATCAAGCTTAGGGCATTAGCTATACCTATTGTCTTAGGAAGGCATTGTGTTTCTTGTGATGATTACCTCATAGTGTCAATGTATCAGACCTCTTGTCTAATGATCATTCTCCCTCCCCCTATACTCCTGTTACCCCAATAAAAACACTAGTATGTTGGGCTAGGAGAGAAGTTCTTCCACACCAGAGCTCTATTCCAATGACGTTCTACTCCACCAGAGCTAACTACTGACTACTTCATGTTGGAATTTTCTTTGTCTTTGTCTTTCTTTTCTTCTCCACTCAGACTTTAACCCGTCACCCATTTTTCTGTCAGCCTCTGGTTGCCCGTTCTGAGTGTTTTACCCACAAGGAACTTTTGTGAAGTTGGTGTACGGTGTCAAGTACCCATACAATAATTGTCTATAGTTCCCTATAAATTCTCCACTGCTCATCCGCCAAATAGGTAAGAGGATTTCCTTTCGGACTTTCAGCATTTTGTGGACTCTAGTGCATTGCCTACACTGTCCACCTGTTTCTCCTTGCCTTTATTTCATGACAATGTCAATGTGGACTCTAGAAGCCCCCAAACTTGTAGCCTAGAAAGATTTAATGACCCCAGTTTACTTAGTTTAAAGGTGAAAATCCCACTTTTGACCATATCACAAGAGAGTTTCTCCCTGAGGGAAAGCCCAACTTCACTAGTCTCTGGCTAACAATAGACCTTAAAGTAGTTTAGGAGGGGAGGGCTAATCCCATCAGGTGTTGAGTATCTCTTTGGTCCCAATGGATTTTCCCCTTAGGACAAAGTCCTTTACCAAAGTGGCTCAGTCCTTGGCTGGGTCTTTCCTTTTTGTATCCATTGTTGTTATTTTTTTTGTATCCACAGTAACCTCACTGTTACTCCTGTCTGGGACTCCTCATTTTCCTTTATTACCATTGTAAAGCCAATCAACTATTCTTCTCATACTCAGTCCCCCATGTTCCCCTAGAAAGGTATTTAAGCTTCCCAGCTTTAATGGCTCCTTGGAGTTGTCCAATCTAGAGTGGTTGTCATTCCCTGGGGTCAGTGACCAGAGCATCCAGAGTTCAATCCTCCAGACTCTGTGTATATGTGTGGTTCACAGCTCTGTATAGATACCTAACTTGGCACTGTGCCTCTTTCCTTAATAAAGAGTAGTTTTTCTAATGTCTACTGGGAAAAAACACAGAACTATTAAATAGTCAAAATCACTCTTTAATCAAGGGCAAAAAGGGGTTCAGCGCTAATAGACCTCGACAACAGAGCTGTGTGCCACACATGGCTGCACAGAGTCCGAGGACTGAACTCTGGCCGCTCTGCTCACTGACCCCTGGGAGTGCCACCATGCTAGATGGACTCCAGGGAACAAAAGAATTTGGGGGTCCTATATACCTTTTAGGGAGTCCAGGGGCAGGGAAAGAGGATTGACATCACCATAGCTACAAAGAAAATGGGAGGGTTCAAACTATACTGACAGGATAAACTCAAGCTTGGGAAAGGAGTCATAGCTAGAGGCTAGTCTGTAAGAGAAGGGGCTGCTTACAATGGATACTAAAGAATGTTCTTGACCCAGGTTTGGATCTTCTTGGGAAAGGTTCTGATACAATAGGGGAGACTACCTAAAACAAAGAGCATCCTTAGCATATGCTTATCTCACCCAGCTAAGATTGTCATTCCCCTGAGGGTCTCCCACTCAGTCTGAAACTGCTAGCCTGGGATTCCCTTCAGGGTAGATTCCCATGGGAACAGGGAACAAGGGCAAGCTTTGGGGTCTCCAACCTATAAGCTAGTCCTGAAATTTGGGGGTCATCAGATCTTACTAGGCCACAAGTTTGGGATTCCTAGATTCCATGTTGACACGGACTATTTAATAGTTCTGTGTTCTTTCCCAGTTAACACAAGCATACCTTTTTTTCCCCAATCATTCATTTCCTTGGTGATAGATATCATTTAGGTGAAAAGTGTCCTCCCTCTCCATTTCCATGCTGATTACAGGCACCTCTTTTCAGTGGATAGAAACCATCTGTGCACATATGGGTATAAAATGTACTTGAAAGAGTAAGAAGTATACTATCCAAAAACAAAACAACAATGGAGCCAACCAAGCCCTATCTAAAAGAACAGATGTAACCTAGACCCAGATATAATGCTTGAATTGTTTGTTCTGCCCCCCACTACTCTACTACATTGGTCACTAGTTTGGTAATGAAGACTCTCCTGTGAATCCTAGTCCAAGTCTACCAAGTACTTGTGTAGCTTTCTCTGCAGGAAGACTGGGCAGAATCAACTCACATGTTAGTTTTTCCTCTCCACAAGGGGAAAAAAAAAAAGCCTGGAGGATATACAAAGTCTCTAAAGCAACAAGACAGGATACTTCAAGTTTCCTTAGTGCTTGGCACACCCCTTGCTGCATTTAGTGGAAACCCACAAATTAGGTCCTTTACTGAAAAATGCAACTTTTTAAGATTCTAATGTTCTATCTTGTTCTGGTTCAGATTACAAGGAGGAGACACACATGGTAATGCAACACACAAGAAGTACTTTTATTAACCAAACTGCAATTTGGGGCTCAGCCCTAAAAGTGACTGGCCCCGGGTCTGCGGCTTGCAGGCTTTTTATACACTTTTGTGGTAGAGGGAGTGCAGAGGAATTCCTGGGGTGGGGGTTGTCCTGAAACCCAGGCACCAAAAGGGAAGACACATGTAAACCTTAAAATTTCACAGATTTATGAATGTTAAAAATTTTTACTCCACATTGAGGAATCCTCAAATTCCCTACTGAGAAACATTCCCCATTTTGATGTGAGAACTCGCCAGGATCAGAAATGGGAGGACCCCTACTCTACCCTTACTTAAGACTGCTTTAGGAGAGAAAACTCCTTGCTAAACAAAGAAAGTACTTGGATCCATGCTTATGGTGGGGCAAGGAGTTCTTTGAGCCAGGCCTGTTTTTAGAATTGATACAATGGGATGCTAGGTACCTAAAAGGGTCGGGCAAGTTTTCTCTTGATGAGATTAGTTGACTCAGCTGTGTTTTCTCTCATTCAGATTTACTGAGGAGATTGGTTGACACAGCAGCATTTTTTCTGATTCAGACTTATTGAGGAGATTGGTCGACTTTGCAGGAATTTAGATGGGCAGTCCTTTGGAAAACATCTACAGTGATTGGTAGATGTAAGGACTTAGGGGAGGTGACATGGGAGAAAAACCCCTATATAAGAAAAAGCAGATTCTCGAGAGGAGATATCCTTTTAGAGAAATCCCTTTGGAGGATCTCTGGTGAGGATCACTTGGGAAGAATCTCTTGAGAAAGGCTCTGGAGAAGGGAAGCTCTTGGAGGACAATCTCTAAGGAGGTCTCACTGGAGCTCTCTCTGGTGAAGTCAGCTGAGATGGAGCTGGCCTGGTGTCACTAGAATCCTTGTTTAGGCAGACCTTGTGGTGAGTGTTAAAAGACTGACTGACTGATTCTCTCTCTTAAGACTCAGGTCTAGGCCATATTGGCTTGAGACCCTTCATAATTATTCCTTTCCTACTCTTTCTCTTGTTCTCTAATTCCTCATTATATTATTAATTAAAAATCTCTATAAAACCCAGTTGACTTGGGTATTTGAATAATTGGGAATATTTCTCTGGTGACCACCTTATATTTGGTTTAAAAACCAAGACACTGTAGTGAAACATAATTTCTGCAGTCAAATTTACTCACCCTCTCTTATATCTATCACAATTTATAACTTCCACTATTTTAATCACTACAGTTAAGATCTCAACCATTTTAACTCTAACACACATCAATCTTAGTCTCTGCTACCCAGATATTTCTCTTTAACATATGGTCTGGCTGGTGACCTAGGTCAGGTCAGTGAAACCTGAAGTTCTGAGATAACATATCTTTATGGTACTACATAAAAAAAGACATGTCAATCTTAGTTCTTGGGAAAAGGGGCCCATTAGGGTATCATCTGGAGGGCAAGTTCCCATAATACTAGAAATATAGCTAGGTCCTAATTAGTGCAGTTAATGGATACCTCAAAGAGGCTGTATTATTTAAATGTACTGCTTATTCCATTGGGCTATCACCAATAACCATGTTTTGCATAGTTATAAAATCAGATAGTGTGAATTTGAATACTTGTGACCACTTCAGGAAAATCCATTATTCCAACTAACTGGGAATTTGTTTTTAAAAATAGTGTAGCATTGTACAGTGGCAAAACAGATAGTAATACCTCTTGTTTAAGATAATCTCCACTGATAAAGTCATATTGTTATGGGGTTCAGATGTGTACCCCTGGGGTTCAGGAAGGATACCTTTTGCAAGAATGCAAGACTCCAAAACTTAGCTTAAAAACAAAAAGAGAAATTTATTAATTTAGGAAAGTAATGTTGAGAATGGCCAGGAGGATAGCAAGGTGGGACAGCAAGATGGAAGGCTGCTCCCAGAACCCATCAATTCTGGGGATTTTATACTCTTGCAACAAATGCTGTGCCATAGTGTGGACGTGACTCTACAGTGGTCGTCACTCCGGCTTTTGGTGGGGTGGGGTGGTCATCTGACTGGGGTCTGCCTGGAGACATCGGGAATGACTCTCATAAAGATTCCTTAGTTTTAGAGAACACACAGATGTCTGAGATGTAGCCTGATAGGATCAAGTTGTAGCCTGGAGGTGCATCTCTCTGTCCATCTTAAATCTAAAGGATGATCAAAGGAGGACAATTATGTCAGGGTCCTATAAGGGTCATTGGATGTTTTAGGCCAGGAGTCATGAGGATGTAAGGGAGCAAATTAATTTCCCTGATAATAGTTTGCCTGAGCTTCTGGAGGTCCAGTGCCCATGTCAATATCATAAAATCATATTGTTAATGATTAATGATGCTGAACAAATTATTAATGCTAAGGACTTTAGAGGCAAGAACTTTCTTTACTGCATAGCAACAAAAAATGTTAGAAAGTTAGTAAAAACGGTCTTTAGAAACTATCCCATGGACCATGCTCAAAATTTTCCTTCTTGCTACTGGTTGGCCATGTTGGAACTCTGGTGCCTGATCCAGACACATGGCAATCCAACATTGAAAGGAATTTGTATTTTGGTATAACAAAGTAACTCTGAATAGGCCTTTGGCTCTCTGCTCTGTGAGAGTAGTTGTGCTCACAGAATGAACATAGCAGGCTGCTATATCTGTTAAAAAAAAGAAGAGTTTCCAACTTGAGCTTCCTTGATTTGATGGCCTGGGTGATATCATGTGAAATCTGGGACTCCCAGTAATGAATGAGGATGGAATGACCTTTCCTGATCCCAGCATTATGAAAACATCTATAAGGAAGCTAGTGTAGGGGTACTTTGCTAAGTCTGTATGATGTCCTTCCTTGTGGCTGTCTTCTCTGCTTTTATGTTTGTTCTTTTCTACTCTTAAATGAATATCTGTCCCAAGATGGACATGTACAGGTTGGAAGGTGTTTTTATGAACTCAAGAGGTTGTGCTGGGTTCTATTGGGCTAAAGTTGTATCATATCATGGAAAGAATGTTCAGAAATTATTCACGTGCTTTTAGAGGAAATGGGTACCAATTAAAGGATTAACCCAACTGGCCATTTTACAAAAAAAAAAAAAGTTGGAAGTTATTTGGACAGTGTAGAGCTAATGTGAAATGTTTGGTGCCTAATTAGCAGTCCAGAAAATTGCTTTATATTCTAAATAATGTTCATTAATAGCTTCCTAAAGGGTTAGGCATAGTTATAAGTTAAGTAACTGAATCTTCTATAAGTCATTATACTGATGTTTTTATGTTTATTACCAGGTATGTGTGAATAAGTTACCTATTCCTTACCTGATTTATATTGTTCAAGGAATCATTTTTTACTCCTTTTTTTTTTAAGGAAACTCTAAATATGTGCCATAAACAAAGCTGTAAGTAATTTTGTCCTGAGATTCAGGATAGTCTTGAAACTAAGCCTTGAGAACAAGATGCCAAGTAAAAGCCAACATCTCTAGCATTAAATCTGGGTCAGATAACATCCTTAAGTATATAACAAGGGAGAAGGCACAGTCTCCCATCCCCTGGAGGTTCAACTGTGGTTCTTTCCATGATTACAATAATTAGACAGGTTTTTTGGACAAAATATGAGAATTTATTTCTTTTGGATAAGCATAATTATTATACTTTATTACATATTTATAACAAATCTTAGATATTATGTTATTATGTTATATATTGTTATGTTACATATATTTTAAATAATAAATTATAACTCAAAAAAATCTCAAGGATAGAGACTGGATCTATTTCACTGGTGTAGGGAACTCTAGTAAGGAACCACTGTCCACCAGTGTAGGACTAGAACTTCTCTAGAGGGTCACATAGGTAGTACAGTGGATAAAGAGTCAAGCCTGGAGTCAGGAAGACTCCTTACACACTTACTAGCTATATGGCCCTTACCAAGTCATTTAACCCTTTTGCTTCAGTTTTCTCATCTGTAAAATGAGCTGAGGAAGGAAATGACAAATATTCCTGTATCTTTGCTAAGAAAATCTCAAAAGGAACTATGCATGAGTCAAAAAAACAAAAAACAAATGAACAATAAAAATCTATTTTTTTAGAACTTGAAGACTCAGAAAACTGGAGTTATGTTTGAGAGGATAAGTGATCTATCCAATCACATAGTATAAAAATAAAATTAGCAAATTATAAAATAAAATACTTAGATGGAAAAACTGTTCAATATAGGTTCAAAACTGTTCAAGAACTGCTTGGATACAATTGATAGAGGTAACCAAAAAAATTTTCAGTGATGAAGTAAAGCTCAAATATGAACTTTCCTTCAGGGCCAGGTGGAAGGACGCTAAAGAGATTTTTATTTTAAAAATGAAATATTTATTGACATTTTTTAAGGATAAAGACAGATTTCTAATAATAAGGGATTCTAAATCCACCCAAATAAACTCCCAGGTTCTGCAAAGAACCATTTCTCCTGTGTTTCCCAGATCCTCCCTGATCTGACTAGCCCAAATTTATGCTATCTAAATAAAACTACCACTATTATCCTTATAAATCTTAACTTCCACTTCAAATTATAAAATTATAAAATATAAAAAATAAAATAGTCTGTTAAGACTTAGAGTCCAAACCAAAGACCAGGTTTTGCTTTGGTCTTCTCAGAGTTAAACAATCTACAAAAACCACAATAGATATTCATTAGTGTTTCCCAAGTTGGGAAAGGAAAACACTGATCTCCTTCAGATATTTCCCTCAGACAGAGAGAGGCAAAGATGTTATCTCCTCCAGCCCTGAGAGAGTCTCTGAGCATGTGTATCTGCCAACTGCCAGAGACCAACAACCAACTGCCAGAGACAGTAATTGACACAGAAAAATGGTTATAACTGTCACATCTGAAATTAGGATGCTCTCTCAGCTCTGCTTCAAAATCCAATTCTTGTCTCAAGCAGACACTTTACTTCATATCTCTAAACTAATAAAACAATACTTATTTTCTAATATCATCCTTACAATAGTTAGTATGTGTTAAAATCAGGATTTAAATTCAAGTCCTTCTGGTTCTACAACCAGCTCTCTATCCACTAAACCAAGTTGCCTCTAAAAGGAGATGAGCAAAAATAGCAAACAACTTGCATTTACAATATGGTTGATAAAAATGTTCCTCTGAATAGTAATAAAAAATATTTCTAAAAGAAATGACCCTTGAAAAATCTTGATGTAAAATGTTACTCAACTTTGGAGTCTATCTGACAAATCATATGTTGAGACCTCCTCATTTATAAAACAAAACAAAACAGAATAATAGTCAAGTCCTGAATCACTCCCTGCATTTCCCATTCTTTTATCTGGATGCCTGTGTCTTCAGATTTCTCTTTTCCTTCTGCCTTTTCTTTGCTCAAGTTCAACTTTTGTAGGGACAAATTTATCTGAGATCCTTCCTGGCCTGCTCTTGGGCTCCTCCCTAACTTCCTTTCTGCAGAACTGACCTTCTAAGGGAACAGTTAACATTTAATGATTCACAAACCCCTTGGCAGACTGAAGGCATTCACACTGAAAATTATTTAGTTACCTTAAATAGCAAGTAATTGACTAAAACTATTTTTCCTCTGTAACAGGTATATGGATGTTTAAAGCATTATAAACTCATTATAAGGTAGTTATTAGACATATGAATTCATGGATAAATCCAAAAGAATATTACATATTAAATTACTTTTAGAGTTTTTAACACATTGTTGAAAGGGTGGTTCTTGGAAGAAAAACCACTGGAAACAACCACTGCTCTGAGGTTTAGGTTGAGTTTGATCATGAGACTGGATAGGCTTTTCCTGGGGGGACCTGTTGCTATTCCTCCTTTGTTTAAGAAGAAAACCAATAGTGGAATGGTAATGTGTACATAAATTTAGATGAGGCAGAATTGCACAAAGTCCTCAGTCTCACGCTCTCTTCCAGAGTCAACAAAGTCCAATGATAAGGCAGGATGACTGTCAATGGCCCTGAATTCAGTGAACAGGGGTTGCCCTTGACTTCTTTGATATCTGACCAAACTCTAAGCTCTCCACAGTACCTGCTTCAGCTACCTTTATGAACAGTGGAAAAATTTTTCTTGCCTACCCCTCCTACCAGGGAAAATCTTCACATGTTTTTGATGCACCCCCTCCCCCATCTCACTGAATAGGTTGAGGCCTGTCAGATACTGTCAGTCTTGTTTAAGCCTTTCTGCCAAGATGGTTTACTGGAATGTGACTGTTGGTCCAAATAGTTTTTCAGAGCCGTGAGTGAAATGGAATATGAGAAGGAAGGAAAAAGGAAACAGGAGCAGAGCAGGAAGAAGGGTGCCTACTTGCCTTTGATGAATTTTTTGCACCACATAAAATCACAAATAGCTATTTGCTTTTGTAGACGTTGTAGCCATGCAGATGAAATGATGGATACTTGGAGAATGGGAACAAGGAAATCTGTCCTACCTGGCCTCCTCTCACTCTGTAAGGACCGGTTAGGACCTTACTATATTCTAGGCACTATGCTAAGCTTGGAGACAGAAATAAAAACAAGCAAGATATCCTATGTCCTCACGGCTCTGCCATTCTAATGGGAGGAGATACCACACATGAAGGCAAACTAGAATGTAGGGAGGAGAGAGTGTACTTAAGCAGTGTTGTGGGTGAAGATGTCCAGGAAATGCAGTGATGACTTGGAAGCAAGCAAGATAAGGCCAAAGCAGACCTCATTACTGACACTAGGTGTTTTTAAAGGAGAATGCATTTAAAGTTTTTGAGGGAAACACTCAAATATAAATCTTCCTACTATTATACTATTGTGCCCCTTTTAGACTTTGGTAAATTTTCCAATAGAAAGAGGCAAAGATAAAGGTGGTGGTTTAGAGGCAGCAACTCAGCCAAACTCTCCCAACATTTCTCTCCAAACAAATTTAAGATAATGATCTAATAAAATTTGAGATTAGCAGATATTTTTCTAGCCTAAGAAAACTTGGGAGGTCAGCAGGAAAGCCAACTTGCCTGTAAAGCTGAGCCAGAGCCAGTTCTACCCTGGATCTTAAGAGGTATCTGCAACAGCAGCTGTTGAAGCGGTTTTGAATGCTCTCAGACTGGAGATGGTCAATGGGGTTGGACAACTGGTCAAGAAAAAGTTACAGGGACCCTTGCTGACACTGGGTACAGCTGGCATGGATTGGCACCTCTTTTGCCCATATTCAGCTTTGGGTTGCAGCTCTAGGATGGAGAGGAGTGTTTGTGGTCAGACACAAGGTTACATGTCTAAGGAAGAGAAGAGCACTAGTGCTTGCTGCTAGAGGAGAACAGAGGTTCTTTCTGGATAAAGACCAGAACCCAGGCCAGGAGAGGAATAAATCCACCTCTCCCTGATTTGAATCACACCAATTTAGAAGCACCCCAAACTTGCAGATCCCCCCAAACTAACTCTTAAAATAGCAACACAAATGATGAGTTGAGTTAGCTAATTCATTTGGTAATGGGAAACATGGAGGTGGAAGCTCAGGAGCTATGTAGTATGAGACACAAGGCTTATAACCCCAAGAGAAACCCTCCTAAATAACGCCTACTGGGCTAGTATGAGTCAAGATCAGATTAGTTATCTTAGACAGAGCAGTGATGGGAGAAGGGGCAAGCACCAATTACACTCAACTATTCTAGCAATTATCTCATTTTTCCCTTGACACGTAAGTGTGAATTAAAGGTAGAGAAGAATTCTGTTTTTAATTCCAGGTTTCTGAGAAGCTGAAGTCAAGGAGAAGCTTTGGGTAAGATCGCCATCTCTTTCATGTGTTATTTTCAATAGGGAGAGGGGGGTAATGGGATAATTTAGATACTGAAGTTAGAAAAGTGAAAAGCCTTTAGCCTAGCCTTACAGATATAGGAATAAATGTGTCAATTTAATGGTGAAATGACCTTCAGTTTTGTCTCCACTGTTTTTTGTTTGTTGTTTTTCAATAAAACTGTGTTTAAATGGTTCAACAGAACCACATGATCTCAAGGGAGTGGTATGAGGTGGAGTTCTGACATCAAGGCGCCAAAGTAGAAGGACAGTTTGTCCTGGGTACATCTGAACTGCCAGTAAGATGGTGAATCTATGTTGTCTAAAGCCACTGCCAGGCCTAGCTCCAGCAGCCAGGGCATGCTTACCATGGAGCCTGATGGAGTATGGGTGGGAGTCTCCCACCCCACACCCCACTGCATCCCTGCCCCCTGTTCTTTAAATTTGGGTTGGCTGGGGATGAGGATGGGAGGAGGCTTCTGCAGCCCAAGGATTCCTAAGCAAACAGCCACTTTATAACCTGAATTTTCCCCTTTTTCTCTTCTTTTTTGGGAGACCTTAGTTTGAAAATGGGGACCCCTTAGACCATCCTATGTGAAAGCCTATTATATATGCCACTTATCTCATAGGTGGAAAAAGGGTTACCAACTGAACCAGGCATGTCTAGAAAGGAAACCTTTAATTTCTGCAAATCCTGGTCAAAAAAGATATTTACACTGCCCTGATTCAGTTCCTTTGATTATAAGACATTAAAAGAGTTAAATTAGCTATTGGAGATTACAGTTGCAAGGAAACCTGGTAAAATTAAGAAATCATGTCCCAATTATTCCATCTGATTTAAACATGAAGATGAAAGAGACTCCTAATTTTGATACTGAACCCTAGCTTGTAATCAGGAGGCTTGAGAGCGTTTTTCAGAGTTCTAATCCAAGCTGAGTTGAGGTGATTTAATTCATGCATGCCTTGCTAACTAAGGGAGAAGGGCCATTTTTGAAGTCATTAATAATTCTCAAACTGAGGAAGTGAAACATTGGCCATTACAGAACCCACAATGGGACCCCAATAAGTCTGAGGACTATTGTGAGAAAAACACACCAATGTTTGTAGCAAGATCTCGCCCCAAGAATGGGAGACTCAAAACTCCTTTCTTGTCCAGAGGTATGAAAGTCTTTATTTAAAGAAGTTTAAAGTAATGAAATGGCCTAAGAGCTGATGGAAAAACACTGGAGCTAGTGATATAGTCCAAGTGGTGAATAGAGTTTGCATATTATTGAATAGTCCACTCCTGGGTGTTCTAGGGGCATTCCTGGCAGAAAACCCCAGCCTAGGAGAAGTCTTACTATCTTCCTGGAATGCCCTTATCTAGGTGGTGTAGAGGGTTGGGTTGTTTATAATAGAGGAAAAGTAGATGATAAATGTCCAGAAGGTAGAAGGAGGGAGAGATGGATTTCCCCCTTCAGTCTTCCTCAAAATATTTCTCCCCACTAATCCTGCCTTTATTCCTCTCTAATAAATTACTTTAATGGGTGAACCTTTTCCCTTGAGGAAAGAGAGAGAAATCTGCTCTCTCCTTCTTCCAATATGACAAGGAAGTCAATTTAAGATAACTGACAACTTTATTCTGACAAATGGTAGTTAGGGGTAATATAAGCAAGATGTCTGCAGGTTGGAGTTTATAAGAAAGAGGATAAGGAAGTCCCTGTCTGTCTAAAAATATTTTTCTTTCTCCCCCCCCTACCAAAGTTGAGAGACCCAGGCTTACCAGCCTATCTCTTAACAGGTTAAGGGTTTGTGACCCTTGGTCTTTATCACAGCAGCACCAATATCCAGACTCAGGGTGTCACAAGAGCTGTGTGAGATCTTGATAGCTGTTCTTATTCTTCTCAGTTTCTGCCACAATTCTTGGTGTCTTGGGGTGGGGGGAAATGGTGGTTAGGATCAATGAGGGATTTGAATAGCTCAGGAGAGAAATCTCTGATCAGCTTGTCACCTTTGCTGTCTCAAGATAGAGAGATCAACAGTCTCCCACCTAGAATCTCTCCTCAAGATTCCAAGCCTCCACCAACCCTTCCCCCCCCCCCATGGATGCAAACCTCTGCATATCTTCCAGGCTCTGCCCTTCAAAGTCTCTGGATCATTCCTCTATCACAGTGGGGAACAGTAAGCAGGGTATGGTATAGCACAAGACTAATATAACTGGTGTAAATACAGAAACAGACCAATACTAGTGATTAATAATGCACAATAGTTCAAGATTGACATAAATATAGATAGAACTATATAAGACTATTATAACTGATTAATAATATAGAACAGTTAAATGCTTAGTAATACACATTTTAGAGTTTATGTTTAACTATTGCTAACTGGTGAAAAATATAAGATTCAGAACATGAATTCTGTTTTATCATTGTGAACTTTAAATGACTCCACCCTACATTAGATCTTACTTTATGGTGAAGATAAAGTTGTAATCTCCTGACTGAACAATGAAGGTACTTAGTTCCTACTTTATAGTGAAGCTAGAACTTTACGTTAAGTCTGTTTTTAGATCTTAATACAAAAAGGTGTTAAGTAACTATAAAGGGTAAATTAATCACAAAAAAGATCAAGTAACTAACAAAAGGTGAACTTAACAAAGAAGTGTTAAGTAACTCAAAAGATATAACCTAATCAAAGAAGATGAGAACTAAAGAATGGGCATTTAGAGGAGGGGACACAAGGGTAAAAAGTCTATATATTTGGCTCACTTCCTCTCTCAGGTACCTTTTGGTGGTGGAGAATTGGTTGGTGGCAAAGTGTGGGCCTTTTGGCATCTTGACATGGCTACAAGCTATTTCCCGGATCAGTGGTGAGTTTCTGGATGAGTTTTTCCTCCTTTACTTTCCAAACTTATCCTCTTAGAAGCCTCTAATCTCCTTCAGAGAACTAGCAGCAGAAATCTTGAACTCCCCCTGGCACAGGCCAGGCGGGAGAAATCCTATACCCTCTTCCCTCTTTCTCTTTAAATCCTTCCCTCTATATTAATTAAAATTACCATAAATTTCCAGACTGACTTGGGTATTTTATTTGGGATTTTTTCCCTGGCAACCAATTAATTATTTTTTTATTTTTTTAAACATTATTTTATTTGGTCATTTCCAAACATTATTCATTGGAAACAAAAATCATTTTCTTTTCCTCCCTCCCCTCCCACCACCTCTCCCATAGCTGACACATGATTCCACTGGATATCACATGTGTTCTTGACGTGAACCCATTTCCCTGTTGTTGGTATTTGCATTAAAGTGTTCATTTAGAGTCTCTCCTCAGTCATATCCCCTCCACCCCTGTAATCAAGCAGTTGTTTTTCTTTGGTGTTTTTACTCTCACAGTTTATCCTCTGCTTATGGATAGACCAATTAATTTAGATTTAAGTCACAACCCTAAAATTATCTTTACAGTCTGATTAATCCATGAAGGTTGTGACCAGGACCCTCAAATTTCTGTAAAATTTCTTTCCTTTCTTTATTACTTACTCAAGTCAGTCTTTTAAACAGTTTGAAATACAGCTGGGAGAGCAGGTGAATATAAAACATTTTTGTTTCTCCTTAATTTGAATTGAACACAGCTGTTTTGTTTTCTTAAACCAAAAATCGGGTCTCAGCTTATTTCTCCTAAACATATGAAAAGTGTCCAAAAATTAAGTTCTCCTACCACTAAAAAGTTTCTTGGATGTTTTTGATAATTGATTCATATGCCTTATGACTTGATCCTGTATCCCTGTGTGGTTCCTATGTGTATACTTGTATCCTCCTCAAGGGGGAATGTGTTTTTATTTGGTAATGAAAAGTTTTAAGTTCCTATTGAGAAAAACAATTTTTTTAAGGGTAAGAAATTTGCTGCCTCCTGGAATCCAGAGACTGAACTCCTTGTGGAAGATGCCATGGAGATGCCCATAGAGACCACATGTTACTCCAGGAGTTCCTGAGAAAAACTGAATGTGCAGAATTGAACTTTGGGGGGTTGAATATATTTGTTTATATGTACTTTGTTGTACCAAAGGGGATTACCCCCTAATTGGTTTTGCTCTTGATTCCTTTTTGTTTCCTTATCCTCAATTTGTTGTATTTTCCCTATGTAAAATTGTATGTACCTTAGTGAATTATGTTTAAAATGATCCATTAGGGAGACCAGTCTCCCAAAGGATCACAGGGTGAAATGTACAGGTGGAAAATTTGCCACACCTGAGCTACATTCCCAGTATCCTTTTAAGTTATGTCGTCATTTTATATTTGGAGGCTTGGGAGATAAATTTGACTGAGACCCATCCTGTGGGGCTATTTTTTTGGGAGCTTGTGCTTTTGGTAAAGTGCTGCAGGTATGAGTCTCTGGCTCTCTTTGCTCTGCTCACTTGACTGAATGAATCTTTTTTCTTTTCCCTCCCTTTTTTATTATTATTAAAGTCCTATATATTTTTAAATATGAGGAGTATTTATTCATTTTTACTCATACATGTGTAATCAATTAAAGGATATTAAAAATCCACAAAAAAATGTTGTTTTTGAATTTCTTAAACACTCACTGGTTTATCTCTTCCATTCATCTGAAACAAATGGGAAAGGATGAGAGAGGGGCTTTCCCTGAAATTAAAACCTCCCAACAGAGGCAAAACATAGAACATAGACTGATAACACAAACAACATAGACAGCACAGACATTAATACACTTGTTTTCCTATTCCTAGGTATTTATTACACTCTCTGACAACATAGAACATAAAATTATAGCAAATAATTACTAGATTCTTCTCTTTATCCTGGCATAAAGACCAATTATTACAAATCATAGCTGCACAACTAAAGAAATCTGTGGGGAAAGGAGGTTCATTAATAATGAAAGAAAATAAAATAAAAGAATGCTTGGATGATAAGAACATTGAAATTGTCTGGAATAAGCTGTAACAGCTATCTTTCAATCATTAGAGGTATTATTCAATGTAGTTATCTAATTTTTGCTCCCTGGGTTATATATTGGGGCAGCAGCTAGAAAGATTAACTTGAACAAGATTTTTGTTTTGTTTTGTTTTGTTTTGTTTTGTTTTTTACATTTCAGGAGGTAGACAGAAAAATGATTAATTTTGTCAGAAGTTAAGCTTGACATAGCTATAATACCTCTCTTCACGCTCCAACAGACTCTTGCAGAGCTACTGTTGTGTTATATTGAGATTCTGAGAGCTTTCTAAGTTTACTTCTTAAAAGATACACAATTCTTTTGAGAAATTTAGAGGTTTATTGAGACAGCCTCAGCAGAAAGGGCAAAATTTCATCTGACCTGTGGTAGGATTAAGGGATGCTTTCAACTACATCACCTAGCAATTTTTTAAAATAGTTAAGGGTTTTTAAATGTTCTGTGACTATTACTAAATGGAATCTTTCCAAAAACGGTGGGCAGAAATGAATTTTCTGGATGGGGAAAAGAGGGTAAAGTCTAGTCACTTCTCAGGGTAAGGGGACTGGGGAATAAAAAAAAGGGTTTTGTCCTTTTAAACTAGATGCCTCTGAAAGAAGATGAACTGATTTAACTTTAGATATATGAACTGTCTTGTCTCAGTGTTTTATTCCTGATGAATCCTCCCTGTCCTCTACTTAATTCCCTTGCCACAGTTGGGGAGGTCCTTCCTACCTGGTTTTCCTTCCTATGCGAGCTACCTGATTCTCCATTTTGGGGGGGAAGATTCTCTTTACCTGTGACTCTCCAATGTTCCTCCTGGGAAGCCCCACATTGTGTGCCATCTGTCAAGGGGTCCCAGAGTGGTAAAAAAAAATGGGGTGTGGTAGGAAGGATGAGATGAAACACCCGTGAGGGGTCAGGAGGGCCGGAGGTCCTGATAGCAACCAAAAGCACTTTATTTGAAATTACATCTACTTTTATATGGGGGGGAAAGAAAGCTGGGGATTTTGCACAAGTTTCCACTTAAGCAATAAAGGTAAATGATTGACAATGTGATGTTATTTACCTCATCGAGTCTATACAATAATTTCTTTAGGTGATAAATCAATATATAGTAGCCTAATTTGCATTCCTAAGGAAAAAGGCATACATCAATGATTTTGTAGGTACATTTGGTACAAGGATGGGGGAAAGCCTGAGGCCAAATGCCTCAGGGTGAAAAGGTGAGACACATGCTAAATTTTAGCTGAGCCATGGGTTTGATTTTCCTGAGGTCTGTTCCCTTTACAGCTTTGCTGAATGGAGTTCAGTTTTGCCTTCTACGCCTAAGTATGTAATGTATAACACTGTGGTTTTGGAAAAATTAAAGAAGATTGGCAAAGTTAGTGGAAAGGTGGTTGGAAAATGATTGTGTATTCATTGGCCACTTCTTTAAGAATAACAGTGAAAGAGGAAAATATCTATCCAAATTCATTTATCACCAAAATCTGTAATGTTAAATAGCAATTCCTGGGGAAAATAATGGCATTTTTTACATTTCTATCTCCACTATTTCACATCTCCACACTATTTCAAATATTTCACGATTATAAAATATCCTGTTTTACTATGTGAAAGAAGGGCTAGTGACTAACATCTCATTTTTTAGTTCCATCCTAGCCATAGATATCCAAAACTGGGTTGAAAAGTGAAAACTAATTTTAACCCTCAATATGACTTACTAAGAGTCTCCCCAATGAGATTTGGAGAGATCAGGCAAGTTTATGTTGTTTTAAGACCTATCTAATTACTTGATGAATTTCTTGCAATTGTTAGAATTTGATACCACTCCTGTCATACAGATATTTGGGCATTTCCCCTTTATCCTATCAGATAACTTTATCCTATCAGATAACTTGTTAATTAGTGCAAGACATTTCTGAGTATCAGTAAAAATAAGAAAAATAAAAAGTGAGTAATTAGATTTTATTAATTATATCTTGCTAATAATTAAGTTTCTGGTTTTTTCTCCCCCCCCCCTTTTTTCTCTTACTTTCTTTTTAAAAATTTTCCATGGTTCCATGGTTCATATTGTCTCTCTCCCCTATTCCATCCCCTCTCTCAGAGTTGATGAGCAATTTCACTGGGTAAATATATATATATATATATATATATATATATATATATATATATATACACACACACACACACATATATGTAATCAGCTAAAACCTATTTCTATATTATTCATTTTTGCAATAGAGTAATCTTTTAAAAATCAAAACTCCAAATCATATACACATATATAAGTGATAAATCATATGTTTTTCTTCTACATTTCTATCTCATAGTTCTTTCTCTAGATGTGGATAGCATTCTTTCTCATGAGTCCCTCAGAATTGTCCTGGATCATTGCATTGCTTTTAGTAGTACATGTTTCTATATGAGAACTAGAGCTGCTTCTAATTGATAGTCAAAGAAGCTGAATTCCTATCTTGGAAAAAAAAAAAGCCTAAGAAATAAATTGTATATAAAGTAAACCTTAAGCAGTTCTCTACCCTTTTCTCATTTACTGGACCCAATACTCTAGAAGAGAACCAAAAATGAAACCTAAATGCAAACGTAGCAAGTATGTGTATTAACCAGACTGAAATGGAGATCTTTACATAAGAAAGCAAATTTGGGCTTGTGAATGAGACCAGCACTTGGAAAGAGACCCCATATTATAATAGATTTTCCATATCATTAATGTATCTAATCCCTGTGGTAACATAGGTCACAACCCATTCATTCTTTCTCATCCTGTAGGATCTTGTTGTTGATGTCCTAGAAAAATAATAGTTCATTGATTCTGTGGAAAACCATGGATTTGAGGTCAAAGGATATTGGTTTGAATTCTGATCAGACTCACTTCTTCAAAGACCCTTTGGTTCTTTGGGCCACAAATCTATCATCTGTAAAGTGAAAGCATTGGACCATTATGCCCCAAATCCCTTTTAGCCCTAAATCTATGATCCTCTTATATCTTTCACAGATAATTTATCCAATATGCTACAGCACAAAGTCTCTTTTCAGTTATCCTTTCTCAATAAGTGACTGGCCCACCTTCTTTTCAGAGTATGTATTTGCTGGATGATATTTTGTATGCTACTTCATATATACATCACCAGTTGTACAATCCATAGTCCATTAGTTAATAAACATTTATCACCTACTATATACCAGTACTCTGCTAAGAGCTGGGGACACAAAAAGAAGGAAAGAATGGCCTTTGCCCTCAAAGAACTCACAATCTAACAGTAATCCTCTGATCTATATTAGATATAGGAAAGGAAGGGGGGAAAGCATTTATAGAATGCCTACAATGTACCAGACACTGTGTTGAGTGCTTTTTAATAAATATTATGTCAAGCAATCTTCACAACAGCTCTTCAAGGTAAGTGATATTATTATCTCCATTTTACAGTAGAGGAAACTGAGGTTAAGTGATTTGCCCAATGTTATACAGCTAGTGAAGAGTCTGAGCTGACATTTGAAGTCAGGACTTCTGAATTCCAGGTCCAGCACTATCTATGGTACCATCAGCTGCCTCACAAGAAAATTTCAGAAGAACATATCTCCTGTAGACTACTTATACTAACCACATGTCTTGCCATTTCCATCTGTGTCATCTTTAACATTGATGGAAAAGAAAAATCTCCAGAATGTTTGGTCTTTATAGAGTATCTGTGGAAAGACATGAAGGACTAAAGACAGGAGGATCAAGAGGAAATTATAAAAGGAATAGACTTGCTGTTTGGAAATCATGGAGAAATTATAGTGGCCAATAAAGTGAGATGAAAGAACTACTCAAATTTTTTGGTTACCTGTTTTTCCTTCTAATCTTTGGAGCAGGGAGGTTAGAACAAAAATTGGTTAATAAGAGGTTGAAACTTAAGCTACTTAAATTCCTATAGAATTTAAGGCATCAGGTCTAAAAAATTTAAAACATAAGATATCGAAAAAAAAAAAACCCTACAGAATTTGATGACTGAATTTCTCTTGATAATCTAAGAAATGGTGAATAATGGAAAAGTGTGGCAAAACTGGAGAAAGGCAAATGTTATCCCAATTCCCTGCCCTTCCACCCACCAAATATGCTGTGAAAACTAAATTTAACTACTTCTGTTTTTAAATTTTTGTTTTTAACATTTTTTAAGGACATTTTTGTTTCAAATTCTCTTCCTCTTGCCCTACACCACTGTTTAAAAAGGCAAGCAACATATCAATAATACATGTGAAATCATGCAAAACATATTTCCTTATTAGCCATATTAGGCCAAGAAAAACAAAATAAGAAAATTATACTTCAATATGCTCTCAGACTTCATCAGTTCTTTAGCTAGAGGTAGATAGCATTTTTTCCTCATAAGTCTCAGAATTATCTTGCATTATCTTGATCACAGTAGCTGTCTTACACAGTTGATCATCATTACAATAGTGTTGCTACTGTGTACAATGATTTCCTAGTTCTACTCATTTCACTTAGCATCAGTTCATAAAGGTCTTATCTTTTTTTTCTGAAGCCATCTCATTGTCATTCTTCATAGTATGATAGTATTTTTTCATAATTACAAGACAACTTATTTAACTGTTTCCCAACTGACAGGCATCTCCTCAAATTCTAGTTCTTTTTCCTCACAAAAAGAGTTGCTATATTTTTTTTCTCTCTTTGGGATACAGATCTAGCAGTGATATTGCTAAGTCAGAATGCACAGTTTACAACCTTTTGGACATAATTCAAAATTTTTCTCCAAAATGGTTGGACCAGTTCTAAATAACTCCATTATGTGAAGATGGGTTTAACTCTCCTCTGCCCATTTTTAGATTTAATCACCAGAAGAGTGTACACCCCACTTACACTTGAGCAGAAGAGGTCTGTGACCCATGTGTGCAATAGTGGGTGATGAATCAAAACCCACTGACTGTCCCCTGAACAGTCCTAAGAAAAACTTTAGCTGTAATTGGTACACATGAAAGTGGAGGAAGGCACAGGAAGTGACACAAAACAAATGTTATTAAAAAGGAGTTACAACTTCCTGTGGGGAGTTCTGAGTTTGAGTTGGAGGCTGGTGAAGAATCTGTTTACTAAACCTGAGACCTTAGACTTGGTGTGAATATTCTTAAATCTCTCCGTTTGAACTACCACATGGGTAAGTGATTCCTTTCCTGTATTTTCTGAAGGGACTAGCCACAGGCGAGACCTCCCCTCTCGAGAGGCTTTGTGACTGACATTGTTGCTTTATTCATTTCCGGGCCCTCAACTCAAGGCTGAGGCCCCTCTGGCTGAGGACTAATTGGCCCTGCCTCAGTTGAGCCAGGGGCCAGAGCAAAATACTTAGAGTGGTAGGTTTGATATCTTACCATATCCTCTCTCTGGTTTTCTTACTTTCACTCTTCTATATTTTATAAATAAATTGCTAAAAAATCACTTGGAATTGATTAAATTCCTGGTGACCATACTCTTAAATAATCTAGTCCAACCCCTTACATTCTTCCCCTTACAATTAACAATTCATTAGTGGACTTATTTTCCCTTGTTCCCTCCAACATTTGTATTTGGGTGAGGTAGTACCTCAGAGTTGTTTTCATTTAATTTAATTTAATTTTAATTTTGCTGATCAGTAATGATTTAGGGCATTTTTTTATATGATTATAGACAGCTTTGATTTCTTCTTGGAACTGCTTATTCATATCCTTTGACCATTTATTAATGGAAGAATAACTTATTTCTATAAATTTGACTCAGTTTCTTACATATCAGAGAAAAGAATCCTTTATCAAAGAAACTTGATGTAAAAATTTTTATATTAATTTTCTATAGTACATTTTATCAAAATATAGTTTCCCTGATTATCTCTTTTGGTCTTTTTTTACTTTGCTTTGTCTGAGGTCATGATCTTACTTTTTTAAATTTTAGTTGAAGCATACTGGATTCTGCTCCATCTCCTTATTTTAACTCTCTGTGTTTCCTTCTGTTTAAAATGTATCTCTTGTAAGCAATATTTGCTTGGATTTTATTCTCTAATCTATTCTGTTTGCCACTTCTGTTTTATGAGTAAGCTCATCCCATTCACATTCACAGCAGTGATTATTGTGTATCCCCCTCCATTCTATTTTTTCTAATTCTCTTTGATTCTCTCTTCAAAAGTCCATTTCACTTCTGACCACTGCCTCCCTTAATCTGCTCTCCCATTTATCAATTCCCCCCACCCCACTCTTTCTATTATCCCCTTCTCCTCCTATTAACCCTATTGGTAAGGATAGCTTTCTATAGTCAACTGTGTGTGTGTGTGTGTGTGTGTGTGTGTGCATGTGTATTCTTTCCTCTTTGAACCAATTCTGATGAGACTGAGATTCAGACATTGCCTACCCTCTCATTTTTCCTTCCACTATAAAAACTCTTCCTTGTACTCCTCTTTTATATGTGATAATTTCCCCCTTTCTACTTCTCCCTTTCCCTTTCACTTGGTGTATTCCCTTTTTTCATGCTTTCAATTTTTTTTAGATTATCCTAAAATAACCAAATTGTATTGGTGTTCTCTGTCTATGATGACTCCCTCTGACTGTTCTATTCATGTTAAAGTTCTTGGAAATTACATGAATTATCTTTCCACATAGGACTATAAATAATTAAATATTATTGAGTCTCCAATATTGAAATGTGTTTTGCATGATAATACATGTAGGGCTCAGATCAAATTGCTTACCATCTCCAAGTGGGGGAGGGAAGGATCTTATAATTTTGAAAAATGTATGTTGAAAAATATTTTTACATGCAATTGGGAGAGTAAAATATCTTTGAATAAAACATCAGGTGAAATGTAAAGTGGCTAACTAGAAGTTCTGCAAGTTGTTTTGCATCTCAATGAAATTTAAATATTAATTTCCAACTAATTCTTGGAATAATTTGATTCTGAATTTTGTTATTCATGTTTATTCTATTAATGAAGGCTTCTTTGAGTATTTCTTAACATGTCCCCATAAAAATTTTTTTAAATGTTAATGAGTCTGTTATGATTTCTCTTTCATGTTTACTTTTTTAAATGCTTTTCCTCAGTCTTGTGTTTAAATATCAATTTTTCTTTGTAGTGCTGGCCTTTTCATCAGGAGTGTTTGAAAGCCTTTTATTTCATTAAATATACATTCCCCACCCCCCATTTTAATGGGTACCATCAGTTATTTTAACATGGAAGCTGATAATCTTGCATGAGCCTAACTATGGCTCCATGATATGTGAATTGTTTATTTCTGGCTACTGGGAGTATTTTCCCCTTTATGGAAAAGGCTTATGGAATAAAAAATGAAATGCAGAGAATAATTGGAAGCAACTACCATGACTGCATCTATATGTTGTTGTTATTGTTATTTAGTCAATCTATCATGTCCAACTCTTTGTAATCCCATTTGGGACAAAGATACTGGAGTGATTTGTAATTTCCTTCTCTAGCTTGTTTCACAGTGTTTGAAGCTGGATATAACTCAGATCCTCCTGACTTCAGAACTAGCATTCTATCCACTGTGCCACCTAGCTTCTTTTGTATCCATATATCAACAATTAATATAGGAATGGGAAAAATATCCAATAAATCAAGCACCATATTCATACATATATCATCTTATCAAAAACATAGTTTTATACATTAATCATCAGGAACATTATCTGGCACTTTGCATTTATTATTCTATGGAGTATAATGGATTAATAATTAGAGGGAAAATACTCATTGAGTAAAAAAATGAAACCAAATTCTCAAAAAAAAAAAACCAACAACCCTGATTGGAAGCCACCACATGTAGAATGATTAAATGAATGAACAAGCATTTCTTAAGTAAATATAGTGTTCAAAGCATTGTGCAGAGATCTCAAGTAGAGATCCTTTGAGATGGGGGGGGGAGGAGAGGAAGCATTCAAGATGTGAGTAGTACTTCCCTGCATCTATATCTACACTCAGAAGAGCATGAATAACAAGATTACCTATCTAAAAACAATCTCTGCATGGAGATCAGAGTTTAATAATTCCACAAATTTATTTAGTACCTACTGTGTGCTGAGCATTGTATTATGTACTTATGTATTATGTATTATGTACTTAGAGACATAAAAATTTTTTTAAAATACAGAACTCCTTGCCATCATGGAGCATACAATCTCTCAAGTCATCATTCCTAGTTCTGTTCTTGTTGATTTCTTGACTTCCTTGACTCTAGAGCAGGCTTGCTCAGATTTCCATTGTCTGGCTGCTTCTATTCACTTTCATAGATTTGACTCCTTTTTCTAGTTAAATCAGTAGTATCCTTCTTCTTGGCTAGTCTCTTGTGTGAATTTTAAAACTACTCTACCCTAATTAGATCGAACTTTAGAAGATCTGAGTTAGTTATTTCTTAATCATTAACAATGGAGATACTTGGTTTAACAGAATCAAGTCTTGGGAACTCTACATTTCTCCACCCTACTCAGTTTAACAAGGTCAGGAATGTCTGCACCATACTCAAAGAATTAATTATCTGAGAAAATGGCCTTCAACAGACATGTGCAGAAAACAGTGGACAGAACCCTGGACTGTCCTAAGTCAAGCTAAGCTATCATTGGTACAGATGAAAACGCAGGAAAGTGACATAAAACCATCTATATAAGGCACGTCACTGGCTCTCTTCGCTCTCTTTCCCTGGAGAAGCAACTCTGGCTGGCAGCATGCTGGGCATTCTGACATCTTGGAGTGGTGGCAGTTATTTGTCTGGGTTTGGCGGTGAGTTTGCCCTTGAACTGATTCAGGTTCGGGCATCTTGGCTGAGCCCTTTTGGAGTTCAGGTTGATTCCTTCCTCCTTCACACTCCAAAACCTTACTTTCTAGATCTCCTAATCTTCCTGCCTGGTACTAGCCAGGCGGGAGAAATTCTGTTCTTTTTCCTTCTTCCTTCTTCTTAATCTCCTCCACTATATTAATTACATCACCATAAATTTCCAGCTGACTTGGGTATTTTATTATTTGGGATTTTCCCTGGCAACCAATTAGATTTTGATTTTAAGTCACAATGCTAAAATTATCCTTTACACCTGGTAATATTTACTCTAAACCAGTCATGACTTCATGACCTAGCTGGAAAAATCATAGGTAAGGAGATTTCAAAACAGGCCTAGGAGTTAGAGCAGTAAGTATGGGCTACTAGGAGCAAGTAGAAAGATGAGAGTAAAACAATTTTTTGCTTCCTGTCAGAAGTGTGTCTGTGTAGCAACAACCAGTTCACATATTTCCTGAGCCCTAAAGGTGGGAATGAATTGAATCAAGTGAAAGCATGTATAGAGAAAATGAAAAAAATGCAGGAATTACCACTCATAAGTGAATCAAGAAGAACCAGAGATGCTGAATTCTGAATCAGAGGATGTGGTCAAGATACCACACTAGAATGTAAAAAGAAACCCATCATTTGTGGGCAAAACCAGTTTTGGGGATTAAAAATAGGAGCAGCTGAAGCAATGTCATTCATTTTCCTGAGGTCATCACAGGGCTGTGGGATTCTAAGGTAGGAATTTTAACCTTGAATTTTGTAAGGTATGCTTTTCATTAGCAAGAATTATCACTAATATAGAAGAAATTAGGAAGAATATGTTTAAATTATTTTGAGAAATAAATGATTTCCAGTGTTTCAGCTATATACAGCTCTAAAATAATAAAAATTAATTAATTAATTAATAAAAGGAAAAATTAACTGAAATATCCCTCAGCAAAGGTGTAAGATAGAAAATAAATCCATATGTCATTAATCTTTTTTACTACCAAGTAGACCCCACGCCTAGCAGAAAAAGATGGAAAGAGAAACTATTAAAAATTAAGACAGAATGTATAAAATACTTGGAATTGTGCCAATAAGATATATGTTTGGTCATTTCAGATTTTTTGTGATCTTATTTGTAGTTTTTTTGGCAAAGATATTGGAATGACTTGTCACTTCTTTCTCCAGTTCATTTTATAAATAAGGAAATTGAGACAAACAGGGTTAAGTGACTTATCCAGAATCATACAGCTAATAAGTGTCTGAGGCCAGAATTGAACTTAGAATACTGAGTTTTCCTTACTCCAGGCTCAGCAGTCTATCCATCATGCCAGTTACCTATAAGAGATACAAAAGAATTATAAGAATATGACATGAAAATATTCTTTACAGAAATATAGACAAATTATTGAGGGAAAATTAATTGCTCATGGGGAGACTAAACCAATATAATAAAGATGTCAATTCTATCAAAATGTATTTAGTTATTCAGTGCCATACTAATCAAACTATCAAATGAATGCTTAATGGAGCTGGAAAAAAATAATGAATTCATCTAAGGGAGCAAAAGATTAAACATATGGAGGAACATAATAAAAAAAAGTATGAAGGAAGAAATCCTAGCAGGACCTCCTACAACCTAAATTACAAAATTTTTCAAGTGATTTGATACTAATTAAAGAATAGAAAGGTCAATTAGTAGAGTACACGTCATATGGAAGCAAATAACTACAGTAGTGTCTGACAGATGCAAAGACCTTAGCTACTAGAGTTAAAAATTCACTATTAAAAAAAAAACTACTGGGAAAACTTGAATTTGGGGAAATATTTTTTAATAAAACAATATTTTGCACAATATGTCAAGCTAAGCTCAAAATGGATAAATGATTGAAATATAAAAAGTAACATCATTAATAATTAGAAGAGCAAGTAAGAAATTTCATTTCAGAAATATAGAGAAGAGTTCTTGACTGAAGAAAAGAGAGAATCACAGAAAATAAAGTGGACAGTTTTAATTATATAAAATTAAAAGTTTGAGGAAGTAACAAAACTAATGCAATTAAATTTGTCAGAGATGTAGTACCTTAAAAAATCCATATCATAATCTCATTTCCAGGACATATTAGGAATTGATTCAAATTGATAAGTTCATGTACTATTCTCTAACTTATAATTGGTCAAAGGATTTGAACAGACAGTTTTCTGAGGACAAAACTGTGGTTCATCCTTATTTTTACTCATTTTCTCCATTATAATATGTATACTACTCAAAAATAACTTCTTTGAATGAAAGCATTTGTCAGATCAACTTACTGTGTCTTTTTTTTTTAATTTGTGGCTTCTTTTTCCTTCTCTTTATGGTAATAAAACAAGTTAGTTAAATGTTAAATTTAAAAGCACTAAGATATTAAAATGTTAAAGCACCTTAGTTAAAGCATTTCTCTAGTTATGTTTTGAAATATGTCCTATAACCAAGCCTAACTCCTTGGACATCAGACATGTTTGAACAAAAATAAAAAGCTATTTTTAAAAAATTCTACTTTGCTTTTGTACAATTTACTTTGTTATATTTATTTTGTTTCCATGGCATAATAATTCTGTTTCATTTGTTTTGGGTCTTTGCCATCTGGAAGATTATGTAAAAAGAGAAGAACTTGGTCAGTTTGGAGAGTTTTCTTGTCAAAGCAAGTATGTGGTCAAATATTGTTAAATGAGTAAGATAACAGAGAGAACAGGAAGTTCATTAGTTGTTGACAAAACTTTTTAAAATAAACTGGATGTGGGGCAGGTAGGTAGTTAAGTGGTTAGAGAGCCAAGTCTGGAGACCAAAGGTTCTACGTTCAAACCTGTCCCTAGACATTTCTTAGCCACGTGACTTTGGGTAAGTCACTTGACCCCAATTGCCTAGCCCCTGCCACTCTTCTGCCTTGACACTAATACTTAGTATCAATTCTAAAACAGAAGGTGAAGGGATTTAGAGATAAAAAAAACTAGAAAGTTACAAAATTATCACTGTGATAAGTTAGAGGATTATTGTTATATAGACAAAAATGTTAAAAAATTATTTTCTGAAGGAGAGACAGGGAGCATCAGTTGTTAATAGCAAATGTGTAACTATTACTTTTCTTGTAGCATCAGGTTTGACACTGATATTTAGTTTATATTTTTTCCTTTTCCAATTCATGTCTAAATTTTATATAGAACCTTTGGGGGAAAAAAAGAGATATGTGTGTGAGTGTGTGTGTGTGTGTCTATAAAATCATCAGGTAATGATAAAGGTTGTACTTCATTCAATGCATTTGTATTCCAGTTCCTGGCACAAAGTGAGTGTTTAATAAATGTTTATTAATTGATAAATTAAAAAACTTTTGTAATAATAGTATATTTGCTAAGATACTATTGCAATCTTATCTATAAAATAGATGAATTAATAATCCATGACTAGATATGGTTTTTAACTAAAAGTACCAAAATGTTCATTGAGAGGCAGTGTGGTATAGTTTTTAGAGAGTTGGCCTTGAACTGAGAAGGACCTGAGGACAAACCCTCCAGCCTCTGAAATACTGTCTGTTTAACTCTGGGCAAATCACTTATGCTCTAGGAAACTAAATATATAAATTTCAGTGAGGTACAAGCTTGTATAGTAGGCATTTCTTCAATTGGAGCTCCTTAATTTAGTAAAATCACAGGTCTAATTACTATTGTGGAAAAGAAACAGGTTCTGAACTTTCTGCCACTGTGTTGGAACAAACAACAGTGGGAATATCCATAGAGGAAATTGTCAAGACTGACAGTTGGTGGGGGAGGGGTAATGGGGAGTGGCAGTGGATCTTGTGACTAAGAGCACTTCCTTCCGGAAATGGGGAATGTGAGGAGCTTTTGGCTTCCAAGTCTCAGGATTGAGGTGCCTCTGCTTACTTCAGCTGAAAGAGATGGGCCCAATCAGCTCTGAGATCAGAAGTGTTCTTGTTGTTTGCTGTCTACTGCTAAGATTCTGAAATTAAGAAAACTAGCACAGATATAGTGTAAGCAGGAACAGGAGAAACCCTCCACCAGCCTGTGAGGCCTGGCTTCAGCTCCAAAGCTGAGAAAGACTCCAACCTTATTTAGGGACTCTCTCTTCCCTTTTCCCTGATACTTCTTCAATCTGAACTGGTTATTAAATTTATCTTATTTGAATATTGCGGTCAGATAAGTGGACTATCTTTTCTGTGGCATAGAGGGAGCTGAACTTCAGTTCAGTCATCCAATTACAAATGGTCCTTATTGGACCCCTGCTGGGCGACCAAAGTATATGAGTGGGGAGACTTGCCCCTCAAGAGGGTCCATGCTTAGTCTGCTCTGGGGCAACTTCAGCAGCAATCCAGCAAGAAGACATCCCCGCAGGCTATCATAAGTGGCTCATTTCTTGGACATCCCATTTGGTTAAAAACAGCCTCTTGGCAGGGAGCATCTTTCTCCTTTGCCTCACTGGCATCCATATTCCCTCTCTCCCTTCAACTCCTCTATTCTCTGCTACAAACCTTCCAATATTCCCTGTTTTTTCAATCCCCCATATTTCCCTATAAATATTATACTATCCTTCAATTTTTTACCTAAGAATTCTTAGATTCCTACTTAATTCTCAATCATTTCCTCTCCTTTCTTCTTCTGGTAGTACGGTGTGGTTTTTCTTTGATTTCCATGTGTACCCCAACCCCATAATCCTAAACTTTTCTTTTCACTTTAAGTTTTATTAATATGATTTGTTTTTACATTACATGTATTTGCAGATTATTCCCATTTTTTTATTTTTTTTCATTATAAAGATTTTTTATTTTACCAATTACATGTATTAAATTTCCACTTAAGTTTTCTGAAATTATGTGATCCAAATTGTCTCCCTCCCACCTCCCAGAGCTGGTAAGCAATTAGATCTTATATATGTATTATCATGGAAAACATATTTTTATATTGTTCACTTTTGTAAGTATGTAATCTTATAAAAACAAAAACAACCCCCCCCCCAAAACCCAAATAAACTATTGAAAAATATCATGCTTTGATCTGTATTCAGATTCCAGCAGTTCTTTCTCTGGAAGTGGATAGCATTCTTTGTCCTAAGTCCCTCAGAATTATCTTGAATCATTATATTGCTGAGAATAGCAAAGTCTTTCACAGGTGATCATTATACAACATTGCTGTTACTGTGTGTAATGTCCTGTTGATTTCACTCGGCATCAGTTCAGGCTTTCTAGCTCTTTCTGAAATTATCCTGTTCATCATTTCTTACTGCACATTAGCATTCCATCACCATCATATACCACAATTTATTCATTTTGTTTGTTCCCTGACTTATGGCCATTCGTTCAATTTCCAGTTCTTCACCACTATAAAAGCCCTAGACAGGGGCAGGATTGGGACCAGAGTTCCCTAGGTAAGGATGAGGGAAAAAATAATAGAGGAATAAAAAAGAGGAAAAAAAAATATAAGGACCGGGCCTGTAGGTAAGGATAAGGGATAAAATAAGAATCAAAGATACAGACACAGTGTGGAGTTGGAAGGGTTTTTGCCTTGCTGATGGCAGGCAAAACATAGTTTATTGCATGCTGCTAACAACTTTTAAAGGTACAGATCACAAAGAATGAAAGCTTTCCTTTAAGACAGGTCTTTGGGAAAGTCCTGAGACAGTCCTTGGGAAAATGCAACAAGGATGGTAGATATGACACCTGGTGCTGGATAAGGCTTCCAGAAATTAGGGTAAGAGAATATTTCCAAGAAATGTAGATAGGCACTTGGGGTAAGATAATGATTCAAGCACCATCCGAGGTTCATTGAACAGTCAGCGACAGCATGTCTTTGCCAGAAATAGACATGTATTACTATGAGAGACCTAAAGAAGGGGAGGGAGAGGGCACTTGGGCTCATTCTCAGACAGACTCTGAGTTTCGACCTCTTGACAGAGGGCACCCAAATATTTATCTTAGATGGGCTCCAAGTTATCAACCTCTGACATACCAGCACAAAAAGAACAAATATAAATATTTTTGTATAAATAGGTCCTTCCTCCTTTTCTTTTTTAAAATATCTGGTATACAGACCTAGTAGTGGTATTACTGGATTAAAGGATATGCATTGTTTTATAACCCAATGGGTATAGTGCCAAATTGCCCTCCAGAATGGTTGGATCATTTCCAAACTCTACCAATAATGCATTAGTGTTCCAATTTTGCCACTTTCCCTCCAACATTTATCATTTTCCTTTACTTCATATTGGCCAATTTGATAGGTGTGAGGTGGTACATCAGAGTTGTTTTCATTTGCATTTCTCTGATCAAGAGGGATTTGGAACATTTTTTTCATATGATTATTAATGGCTTTGATTTCTTCATCTGAAAACTTCCTATTCATATCCTTTGACATTTGTCAACCAGGTAATGACTTGTATTCTTATAAATTTGACTTATTTCTCTATATATTTGAGAAACGAGACCTTTATCAGAGAAATTTGTTATGGAAAATTTGTTCCCAGTTTCAAGTTCATCTAATCATGATTATTTTGGTTTTGTTTATACAACCCCTTTTTAATTTGATTTAGTCAAAATTATTCATTTTACAACTTGTAATGTTCTCTATCACTTGTTTGGTCATAAATTCTTCCCTTCTCCATAGATTTGATAGGTAACTTATTTCCTTTAACTTATTTATAGTATCATTCTTTTTGTCTAAATCATACACCCATTTTGACCTTACCTCGGTATAAAGTGTAAGATATTGGTCTATACATAGTTTCTGCCATTGTTTTCCAATTTTCCCAGCAGTTTTTGTCAAATAGTGAATTATTATGCCAAAGCATAATCTTTGAGTTTATCAAACCCTAGATTTCTGAGGTTATTTACTCCTAATCTATTCCACTGATCCACCATTCTTTCTTATCCAGTACGAGACTGTTTTGATGATTATTTTGGTGATTTATAGAACAGTTTGCAATCTAGTGCTGCTAGGCCATCATCCTTCACATTTTTTTCACATTAATTTTCTTGTTATTCTTGATCTTTTGTTCTTTCAGATGACTTTGGTTGTTATTTTTTATAGTTCCATAAAATAGTGTTTTGGGCAGTTTGATTGGTATGGAACTGAATAAGTAAATTAATTTAGGTAGTATTTTAGTTTTTATTATATTAGCTTAGCCCATGCATAAGCAGTGAATGTTTTGTTCAAGCATTTAGATTTAACTTTATTTGTGTGAAGTGTTTTGTAATTGTGTTCATATAATTCCTGTGTTTGTCTTGGCAAATAGATTCCCAGATATTTTATATTGTCTATTTTAATGTCTATTTTAATTTAAATGGAATTTCTCTTTCTAACTCTTGTTGCTGGATTTCATTGGTGATATATAGAAAAGCTGATGATTTAAGTGGATTTATTTTATATTCTTCAACTTCACTTAAGTTATTAATTAGTCAACTAGTTTTTTAGTTGATTCTCTACAATTTTCTAAGTATACCATCATATCCACAAAGAGAGATAGTTTAGTTTCCTCATTGCCTACTTTAATTTCAATATATTTTTCTTCTTTTATTGCTAAAGTTAATATTTCTAGTACAATGTTAAATAATATTGCTGATAATGGGCATCTTTGCTTTACTCCTGCTCTTATTGGGAAGGCTTCTAACTTATCTCCATTGCAAATGATATTTGCTGGTGGTTTTAGAAAGATACTACTTATCATTTTAAGAAAAGATCCATTTTTCCTAAACTTTCTAGTCGTTGCTGTTTTTAAGAGAAATATATGCTGTATTTTGTCAAGGGCTTTTTCTGCATCTTTTGAGATAATAACGTATTTTCTGTTGGTTATTAATGTGAAGTAACATGAAATAAACATTTATGTTTCTTTTAATGACTTTCTTTATATTGCTTTTCCCTTTCTTGTATAATTCATCATATAGCCTGTTTAATCCCACTATGCAGCTTTCCATTGCCCCTTTTGTGATCCTTAATTCTTCAGTCTTGAGTATTCCACAACTCATAGCTATATAGCAAAAAATTATTGATGTTAAAAAATGGACCTATACCTTGAATGAATAGGTTTCATTCTTTGCTTGATATTAATAATTCAATGACCATTGAACCAAATAATCTCTGTGGTCATATTTTTCAAGGTTTCTTGATGATTTCAACATAGACATGGAAGAAATAAATATCTTTCAGGCAGTACTTTGCTACATTGAATCAAATTCTTTTTATAGTCAGCAAACAATAAGTACAATGGAAATCTTGCATTTTCTGTATTTTAAACTCAGTTTCCTATTGTAAAATGTGGCCTACTATAGAATATGATTTTCAGAAGCCTGCCTAGTTCCACCTAATATCTTTGTCAAAGATATCCTCTATGCACGTATAGATTACACTAACAAAAAAATTATATAATTA
Organism: Monodelphis domestica; assembly: GCF_027887165.1. Lineage (NCBI taxonomy): Eukaryota > Metazoa > Chordata > Mammalia > Didelphimorphia > Didelphidae > Monodelphis > Monodelphis domestica. The sequence goes on from NC_077230.1 coordinate 73,669,940, forward strand.
GCAAGTAATCATATGGGCTGGAAATTATTGCTATGATGTTGGTTCAGGGGTAGGGGAAGATCCCCATTTGTGATATGTGAAGTAATTATGTTTATAATAATAATTTCTATTCCTTTGTTATTTTGCCCTATTTTGTCTATCTTTTTATGGTCTATTTTAGAATCAATATGAAGTATCATTTCCAAGGTAGAAGAGTGGTAAGGTCAGGGCATTGAGGGCTAACTGGCTTGTCCAGGGTCAGACAAGTAGGAGATATCTGAGTCTAAGACCTTCTACCTTCAGGCCTGGCTCTCTATCCACAGAGCCATCTAGTTGCCATTTTCATCTATTGATTTTTTTTTTAATCTCAAATTGTGTCATGCCTAGCCCAGAACTCCTCTAGGGGTACTGGATCCACTGAAGCGTATTCCCCATCTTTGTTTTCTCAGTCTATTTCCATTTCCTCAGACTGCACAGTGATTCTGTAATGTTAGAGTTCAAATGCAGTTATAAAAATCATGATGTCTTTTTCATTTCTCATTTGTCTATTGTCTTCCTTTTAATTCCATCCTTATATGCCCTTAGAATAAATGTGCTAAATTAGATCTTCCTCTCAACTTCATTTTTAAAAAATGTGTTTATTTAGAATATTTTTCCATGGTTACATGATTCATGATTTTTCCCATCCCTCTTCCATCCAGACTTCCAAAGCTGACAAGCAGTTCCACTGAGTTATACATGTATCATTGTTCAAAACCTATTTCCATGTCATTCATATTTGCAATAGAGTGATCTTTTAATGCCCAAACCCTAATCATAACCCCATCAAATCATGTTTTTCTTCTGAATTTCTGCTCCCACAGTTTTCTCTTGATATGATAGTGTCTTTCTCATAAGTTCCTTTGGATTGTCCTGGGTCATTGCATTGCTGCTAGTAAGGAAGTCCATTACATTTAGTTGTACCACAGTGTATCAGTCTCTGTGTACAATGTTCTCCTGGTTCTGCTCCTTTCACTCTGCATCAATTCCTGGAGACATTCCAGTTCCCATGGAATTCCTCCAGTTTATTATTCCTTTGAGGACAATAATATTCCATCACCAACATATACCAAAATTTGTTCAGCCATTACCCAATCAATGGCCACCCCCTCATTTTCCAATTTTTTGCCACCACAAAGAACATAGCTATAAATATTTTTGTACAAGTATTTTTCCTTATTATCTTTCTGGAGTACAAACCCAGCAGTGGGATGGTTGGATCAAAGGGCAAATAGTCTTTTAGAACCCTTTGGGCATAGTTCCAAATTACTCTCCAGAAAGATTGGATCAATTCACAACTCCACCAACAGTGTATTAGTGTCCCAATTTTGCCACATCCCCTCCAAAATTTATCATTTTCTTTTGCTGTCATATTGGCCAGTCTGCTAGATGTGAGATGGAACCTCAGAGTTGTTTTTTTTGTTTTTGTTTTTTTTGTTTTTAAAACATTATTTTATTTGGTCATTTTCATACATTGTTCATTGGAAACAGATCATTTTCTTTTCCTGCCCCCCCCATGGGTGATTCGTCTGGGTATCACATGTGTCCTTGCTCTGAACCCATTTCCTTGTTGTTGGTATTTGCATTAGGGTACTCATTTAGCGTCTCTCCTCGATCATGTGCCCTCAACCTCTGTAGTCAAGTTGCTTTTCCTCTGTGTTTTTACTCCCTCAGTTTCTCCTCTGCTTGAGGATAGTTTTTTTTTTTTCTCGTAGATCGTTGCAGGTTGTTCAGGGACATCGTAAAGCCTTTACTGGAGAAGTCCATTAAGTTCTCTTGTATCACAATGTGTCAGTCTCTGTGTACAATGTTCTCCTGGTTCTACTCCTCTCACTCTGCATCACTTCCTGGAGGTTGTTCCAGTCTCCATGGAATTCCTCCAGTTTTTTATTCCTTTTAGCACAAAAGTATTCCATCACCAACATATACCACAATTTGCTCAGCCATTCCCCAATTGAAGGGCATCCCCTCATTTTCCAATTTTGGGCCACCACAAAGAGTGCAGCTATGAATATTCTTGTACAAGTCTTTTTTCTTCTTATCTCTTTGGGGTACAAACCCAGCAGTGCTATGGCTGGATCAAAGGGTAGTCTTTTAGTGCCCTTTGGGCATAGTTCCAAATTGCTCTTCAGAATGGTTGAATTCACAACTCCACCAGCAATGCATTAATGTCCCAACTTTGCCACATCCTCTCCAGCATTCATTACTTTCCTTTGCTGTCTTGTTGAACAATCTGCTAGGTGTGAGGTGATACCTCAGAGTTGTTTTGATTTGCATTTCTCTGATTATAAGAGATCTAGAACACTTTTTCATGTGCTTATTAATAGTCTTGATTTCTTTAACTGAAAATTGCCTATTCATGTCCCTTGCCTATTTTTCAATTGGAGAATGGCTTGATTTTTTGTACAACTGGTTTAGCTCTTTATAGATTTGAGTAATTAGACCTTTGTCAGAGGTTTTTGTTATGAAAATTGTTTCCCAATTTGTTGCTTTCCTTCTAATTTTAGTTACGTTGGTTTTGTTTGTACAAAACCTTTTTAATTTGATGTAGTCAAAATTATTTATTTTGCATTTTGTGTCTCTTTCTAAGTCTTGCTTGGTTTTAAAATCTTTACCTTCCCAAAGGTCTGGTATGTATACTATTCTGTGTTCACCTAATTTACTTATAGTTTCCTTCTTTATATTCAAGTCATTCGCCCATTCTGAGTTTATCTTGGTGTAGGGTGTGAGGTGTTGATTCAAACCAAATCTCTCCCACACTGTCTTCCAATTTTCCCAGCAGTTTTTATCAAATACTGGATTTTTGTCCCAAAAGCTAGGGTCTTTGGGTTTGTCAAAGACTGTCTTACTGAGGTCATTTACCCCAAGTCAATTCCACTGATCCTCCTTTCTGTCTCTTAGCCAGTACCAAAGTGTTTTGATGACCGCTGCTTTGTAATATAGTTTGAGATCTGGGACTGCAAGGCCACCTTCCTTTGTATTTTTTTTTCATTATTTCCCTGGATATCCTTCATCCTTTATTCTTCCAAATGAACTTTGTTATGGTTTTCTCTAATTCAGTAAAATAGTTTTTTGGCAGTTCAATGGGTATGGCACTAAATAGATGGATAAGATTGGGTATGATGGTCATTTTTATTATATTGGCTCGTCCTACCCATGAGCAGTTAATGTTTTTCCAATTGCTCAAATCTAGTTTTAGTTGTGTGGAGAGTGTTTTATAGTTGTGTTCATATAGTTCCTGTGTTTGTCTCGGCAGATAGATTCCTAGGTATCTTATATTTTCTCGGGTGACTTTAAATGGAATTTCTCTTTCTAATTCTTGCTGCTGAACTGGGTTGGAGATATATAGAAATGCTGATGACTTATGTGGGTTTATTTTGTATCCTGCAATTTTGCTAAAGTTGTTGATTATATCGATTAGCTTTTTGGTCAATTCCCTAGGATTCTTTAAGTAAATCATCATACCATCCACAAAGAGTGACAGCTTGGTCTCCTCATTGCCAATTTTAATACCTTCAATTTCTTTTTCTTCTCTAATTGCTACTGCTAGTGTTTCTAGTACAATATTAAATAGTAAAGGTGATAATGGGCATCCTTGTTTGATTCTTGATCTTTTTGGGAAGGCTTTGAGTTTTTCCCCATTGCAGATGATGTTTGCCGATGGTTTTAGGTATATACTGTTTATTATTTTTAGGAAAGGCCCTTCTATTCCTATACTTTCTAGTGTTTTCAATAGGAATGGGTGTTGTATTTTATCAAAGGCTTTTTCTGCATCTATTGAGATAATCATGTGATTTTTGTCAGTTTGCTTGTTTATATGGTCAATTATGTGGATGGTTTTCCTAATATTGAACCATCCTTGCATTCCTGGTATGAATCCTATCTGATTGTAGTGGATAACCCTTGTGATGACTTGCTGGAATCTTTTTGCTAGTATCCTATTTAAGATTTTTGCATCTATATTCATTAGGGAGATTGGTCTGTAGTTTTCTTTCTCTGTTTTTAACCTGCTTGGCTTTGGGATCAGTACCATGTTTGTGTTGTAAAAAGAATTTGATAGAACCCTTTCTTGGCTTATTCTGTCAAATAGTTTGTATAGTATTAGGGTTAGCTGTTCTTTGAATGTTTGATAGAATTCATTTGTGAATCCGTCTGGACCTGGGGATTTTTTCTTAGGGAGTTCTTTGATGACTTGTTCAATTTCTTTTTCTGATATGGGGTTGTTTACGTAATTTATTTCTTCTTTTAGTCTAGGCAATTTATATTTTTGTAAGTATTCATCCATATCACTTAGATTGCCATATTTTTTGCCATATAATTGGGCATAGTAGTTTTTAATGATTGCCTTGATTTCCTCCCTTTTCATCTTGGATACTGTCAATTTGGTTTTTTTCTTTCCTTTTTTAAATTAGATTGACTAGTACTTTGTCAATTTTATTTGTTTTTTCAAAGTACCAGCTTCTAGTCTTATTTATTAAATCAATAGTTCTTTGACTTTCAATTTTATTAATATCTCCTTTGATTTTTAGGATCTCTAATTTAGTCTTCATCTGAGGATTTTTAATTTGTCCGCTTTCTAGTTTTTTATTTTGCATGCCCAATTCATTGACCTCTGCCCTTCTTAATTTGTTTATATATGAACTCAAGGATATAAATTTCACCCTGAGTACTGCTTTGGCTGCATCCCATAGGTTTGAAAGGATGTCTCACCATTGTCATTTTCAGAGTTGTTTTAATTGGTATTTCTCGAATCAGGAGGGATTTAGAACACTTTTTCATGTTCTTATTGATAGTTTTGATTTCTTCATCTGAAAACTGCCTATTCATATCTCTTGACCATTTGTTGATTGGAGAATGACTTGATTTTTTTGCAAATTTGACTTAGTTCCTTATATGTTTGGGAAATTAAACCTTTTTCATACAGTTTTCTTATAAAAATGTTTTCCCAATTTGTTGCTTTCCTTCTCATTTTGGTTACATTGGTTTTGTTTGTACAAAAACTTTTTAGTTTGATATAATCAGTCATTCATTTTACATTTCATAATGTTCTTTATCTCTTGCTTGGTTTTAAATTCCTTCCTTTCCCATAGATTTGACAGGCATACTATTCTATGTTCACCCAATTTATGTATGATTTCACTCTTTATATTTAAGTCATTTATCTATTTTGAGTTTAATCTTGGTATAGGGTGTGAGATGCTAATCTAGACCTAATCTCTCTCATACTGTTTTCTAATTCTCCCAGAAGTTTTTATCAAATAGTGAATTCTTGTCCCAAAAGTTAGAATCTTTGGGTTTATCAAATACTAGATTGCTGAGGTCATTTACCCAAAGTCTATTCCACTGATCCACCCTTCTGTCTCTTAGCCAATACCATATTGTTTTGATAATTACTGCTGTAGAGTACAGGTTAAGATATGAAACTGATAAGCCCTTATCTTTCACATTTTCCCCCCATTGTTTCTCTTGATACTCTTGTTTTGTTGTTGTTCTTCTTCCAGATAAATTTTGTTATAATTTCCTCTAATTCTATAAAATTTTTTTGGTAGTTTGATAGGTATGGAACTGAATAAATAGATTAATTTGGATAGGGTTGTCATATTTATTATATTAGCTCATCCTACCCATGAGCAATTAATGTTTTTCAAATTATTTATCTAGTTTTAATTGTGTGAAAGGTGTTTTTTAGGTGTGTTTATATAATTCCTGTGTTTGTCTTGGTGATAGATTCCTAAATATTTTACATTGTCTAGAGTGATTTTACAAGCTTTATTTTTAAAAGTATGTTTCCCCTTTATTATTCCTCATTGCTTTATGAGTTGATTCTAATCATTGTTGCATCATCCTTCTGTTATCTGATTATAAGACTTTATTAAATATTTATAGTCCAAATTGGATTTATTTGCACAACTTGGCAAGAAAGCAATATTTACTATCTGGAGGGATCTTTGAGATGTTTGGATCTTCTCATATGAGAACAAACATACATGCGTACATTTTATATAAAATTATAATAACTGACATTGCTGTATTTCCTATCCATTCTCCCTTTTTTGAATGAATACACTATTTCAATAAGTTGGGAGATCACTTTTAATTGCTCACTGTTTTTCTAGTTTTGCCTTAATTTTATCTTTTGATCTAACAAGTTAATGAGTTGATCATGCACAGAGAATTCTGTGATTCCCAAACAAGTATCTAATTGTTTCTAGCCAGTTGAGATCATAAAAATGAAACTGATGACATTTCTGTCTGGTATTCTCCGAAGGCTTTTGTCTCAAAGAAAGCATTCATGATGTATAAGTACTCAGTATAGGCATAGTTTTTCATTTTGAGAATTCTCTCTTTCTTTACTTCTGATTCATATTTTCCAATATAGTTTTGCTATTTTCCTGTATGCCTACCATTGCATTAAATTTAGTGAGGATTAAAGTTTATGCCATTTATAAATAGCATAATAAATGTGGTATTTAATGTTATTATTGGAAGGTCCTAATAATTCTTTACAGGATTTGTCTACGTTCTTATTCTGTGCAATTGATGCTGTCAAAACTACAGTTGATTAAAACACAGTTTTCCTTTGAAATAAGTATCATGAGCTTCTCAGTATGAAAAAATGGTCCCTGAAATGATGGAGGCCTTTTGTTTTTTGATATACAGCAAAAACATTTCACATTCAACTCTTTTATTTCAATCTTGATGTAGAACTTGTAATCAACCCTTCCACTGGCTCCAGCTTCCTTGATTTCTTTTTAGTTTCCTTTATGTTAAGAATGTCAATATTGGTGACATTCAGTTCCCCATCCCCATCCCCCCAGAACCTATCTACTGGGTTATGAGATAAAGATTTAGTATTCGGAGAACCAGTAGCTCTGTTAAAATTTAAGGTTTCACAACCCTGTGTTTTATATGAGTTGAATTGTATTTCTTGCCTTACAAATGAGGAGGAGAGGAAGGGAGAGAATTTACAAGTGAAAATAAATATAAAATTATATTTTTTAAAAACAAAATTATGTGTTTTATGTTTTCAAATCCAGGTGATTTTAATTAACCTCTCCTATCTTTTCTTATACTCTGATAATGTTTCAGCATATAAATAGTAAGGAGGGATTATCACCTTGAGGACCATTTTGTATTCTTGGTTTCATGGACTGTCATGACTGAAAAATTCATCATTCAGTAACCAGCCTATTGGTGATGAAACTTTCTTTTCTTAGCTGGGTTGGTTCTTCAGAACTAAGCCTAACTCAGGCCAGGAATGTGTTAGTTGGTGTTCATTTCTCACCTGGCTACTGTATTTTGGAACTTCTCTGATTTCTCCCTCATGCCTCATGAAACTGAATATTGAGAAAACTCGCTACCTTATAACATCCTATCATATTTGGTACTCCACTTCATCACCACCCCCTGTCCCTCAAATTGGAAGGTAGAGCCATGGACTCCAAAACTGCTCTTTAAGGAGGTTGCTCAGCTCAGAAGAACTCATTTCTCACTTGACTGCTCTCCTCTGACTTTTCCACCATGCCCCCATGTTGGGTACTGTAAGAAAGGAATTTATCCAACGTATGTAAGGAGAGATCGCTGACAGAAATCAACTGCAGAGAGAGAGTGGGTGAGGTTCAGGAAGAAAAAACTCAAGATTCCAGTCAAAGAACAGAAGAATTCCAACTGCTCCTTCATTTCTTCAGCTGGGAGCCAGGGAGAGGAAGCAGATTTCCTAGGCTAGGAAAAAGATTGAGTCTCTCTGGAAATTAATTATTTCCCTGTGAACCCCTGAGCACTTCTCACTCAGCTCTCAACAACAGTACAGAGATACCAGGGGATATTGTAGACTGGAACTTTGAAAAGAAGCCATCTACAGAGAAATCCTCTGTCAAGATCTCATTCTCCATCTCTCCCTAACCTGTTCCTGGACTCCTGAATTCAAAACTAGTTAGCTGGGGAATAGGGATTAACTGGCAGCTGGCAGAAAGAGGGTTTAAGGCACTCAGCTTTAAACCCTGAGACTTTGGGGGTGGGGACCAGTCTGCCAGGGGGGACAAGTCATTAGGGCTTACTGCTCACCCACTTTCCTTGACTGACGCCCTTACTTTTCCTCTCCCTATGTGAACCCAAATAAAGTATCCACTACTTAAAAGTAGGTCTGGCTAGGTTCTGATATTAGGAAAGGGGCCTGAAGATTTGGGGAGACCCATACCTCTTCAGGAACCCAGGGATTCAAACAACCAGACCCAAGGAGTAACCATCTCTCCTGGGCTGTGGAGTAATCCAAGGTTTGGGAGGAAGTGGCAATTGGTGTACCTGAAAAAGTCAGAGGCAGAAGAGTCCATCCTGCCTCTCATCAATAGCTGGGACCAAAAGGGAGACAGTGTGTCATCTTACCAAAGCTTATCCCTCTAGCTATTATCCACCCTCTCCCAGAACCATTCTCTGAAGAGACATATTCCTTCTTTCAGGGAGACAAGACTGGGCAACTTTCCCCCAAAGGGAAGAGAGGGAGGGGAAGGTCAATCTCTTCCCCCTCTTCTTTCTCTCAACCCTTTCTCTCTCTCCCTCCATTTCCTGTGTCTGTGTGTCTGTGTGTCTGTGTCTGTGTCTATGTGTCTGTATGTGTTTTCCCATTTGGCCATATATTACAGGACTTTGTTCAAATCTCCCAGCCACCCCAACATCCCCTCTCTTTTTGGCTTCTTTTTGCCTTTTGTGTGTTGCTTTCCCTCATTAGATTACAAAACATACCTTGGAGATATTGTGGGTTTGGCTCTGGAAAACCACAATAAAATGAATATTGCAAAAAAGTGAGTCACATAATTTTTTTGGTTTCTCAAAGCATATAAAAATTATGTTCATATTATGCTATAGTCTTTTAAATGTCAACTAGTAATATGTCTTAAAATGTATATACTTTAATTTAAAAATACTTTCTTGCTAAAAAGTGCAATTCTTAAAGTAAAACAATTTTGTTGCATGGTGTAGCAGTCCACACCTATCTATGGACAAGGGAAATAGTTGAAATGTAAAGATTGTATTAGAAGAGAGCATGCTCAGTCTTGCACATGGCTAGTAAAGCCTGTTGACCCTTGATCCCAGCTTCCCCCAGGTTAGGCGAGAAATCAGGTTTCTTTGTGTTCACCTGGCTAAGAAAAACCACACCTATACCTTGTCGTAATTTACAAGTGACCAATGATAATACACTTGCACTCAACCCTATGTATTGTACACATTTGCATCACAAAGGTAATAAATAGGAGCTCTACAGTAGGCCAGCTCTTTTTGCCGCCTCACCTCTCACCTATGTCTGTCAGAGGCCAAGCTCCATCTTTAACTTCCTCCTTCTCTATCTCTTCTCTCTCTCACCTGGAACCTGGCCTTTGGCCAGGCACCTTTCTTTTCCAATGCTAATACCTATCTCTTTCCAATTCATCCTATTATCTATACTTTATTCTCTCAGCCCTGAGGTTCATGCTTGGCTACTAGCCCAAGGAACCTAGGCTAATTCTCTCAGCTAAGCTATATCATTTCCCTGACCTGTGTGTTTAATTTTGGACTACTGGATGGTTCTTGCCTTTGAGATTTCCAGAGTCCAGAGTCCTGCTGTGGGCTCCATTGATATCGATACGGCTTGGTTTCTGACTCATTTCTGCCATCTCCTAGCTCCATCTGTCCCCCACCCCCCCACCCCTCGCGGAATCCAAAACTACTATCCTTTCTCTCTTCTTGAGGCACTCACAAGCGAGTGTCTCACATGGATTGATTTTTCCTTTCGTTTGAACACTTAGAGGTCACTGTAGGATTATTAATTTACCTTTTTCTTCAATGCTTAGCAATAATGCTTGGTATACAATTGTTGTTCATCTTTTGTTTTCAAAGAGGACCAATCATGTAATAGGCAATGAATTGACTTGTGAATGAATTAGATTGAAGCAAGGCAGAAGTGGACAATTAGTAGAGACTAACTTTTGGAATGATCAAAGGCTAGTGGCAAGATAAGAGCCAACTGAAGAAGACTTTGATGATGGTTCTAGTGCAGTAGATGACCTTGACTTCTTTGATGATTAAACAAACTCTAAGTGCTTCTCAACGTCTGCTTTTGTTGCTTTCATAGCCATTGGAACAAATTGTTCTCATCCACCCACTTGGCCAGGGGAAATTTTCACATGCTTAGTCAGGGTAGACACCTTCTAACTTACCAATGGGTCTGAAGCCTGTCAGCTACCCCGCCTGGCAAGATGGTGTGCTGGAGTTTAGCCACTGCACATGCATCACTTCTTAGAGTCAGAGGTAAAAGTTGAGTGAAAGGTGAACACCAAAGGTAAATGAGAAGCTCTGAAAAGGGCTTGGCAAACCTTTTCGCCAGAGGTGCTGGTTTTCCCTAAACACCCTAGTGACAGCAAGCTCTTATTGACTGCCCAAGTCAAATGGAAATAAAATGATACCTTCAAAGGTCATTCAATATTTAAAAAAAAAAAGATTTAGCCATAGTTGAAGAACCTTCAATAAGGATAGACATAAAGTCCTTACAGAAGCCTCTATCAAATGTGGCTTCAGATACTTATTCACTGTGTGAATAAGTCACTAAAAAAGTCAACAGGGAAGTCACTAAATCCTGTTTGTCTTAGTTTCCTCATCTAGAAAAAATGATTTTCAGAATAAAACAGTAGATAATGCACACTCAAAAATGTACCAAAGTCCCCAAAATTCACAATAGCCCAGTAAATTACAATAGCAAACAAACCCACTATCATACTTCATATAAGTTGCTATGTGACATAAAAAAAACCCCTATGAACTGATGAATATTTGTCACAAATTTTACAGATGTAGCAAATCTTTCAAGCTTGGCAAATATATTTTTAAACAAAGTAAAACTTATTTGGGTCTAGAACATCACCAAGAAATCTGGAAGTAAATTAAATTGAAGAGTTTTGCAGGAGCTCTTTTTTTTTTTTGGCTTCTTACTTCATATAAACACCTTGGTAGGAACATCTTTTTGGTTCTCTATCTTTAATACAACATTCTTTATAATATAAATATAAATAGAAAATATCATCCATTCACAAACTACTAGTTATCTAAAATTATTTCTGAAGACCCCTTAACATTACAATTAAATTCTTAGTTTATTAAATTCTCTCAAGGTTGTTAGCCAGGTTGAGTCCATCTATCATCTATGCGACAATTAATAAATGCAAAATGGCCAAAAAAAAAAACCCCTGCTTATGGGCTTTTACAATACTTTACAATATTTTGTTCAGTAGTCATAGGGGAAAGGTAATAAAATATATCTAATAATTAAAACAGTAAATTTAAATGATTCAGTGTAACAGAACAATATATATATATACATATATATATATATATATATATATATATATATATATATATTTAAATACCCTTACCTTCCATCTTGGAGTCAATACTGTGTATTGGCTCTAAGGCAGAAGACTGGTAAGGGCTAGGCAATGGGGCTGAAGTGACTTGCCCAGGGTCACACAACTGGGAAGTGGCTGAGGACAGATTTGAACCTAGGACCTCCCATCTCTAGGCCTGGCTCTCAATCCACTGAGCTACCCAGCTGCCCCCTAACAGAACAATATTAATCAAAACCAATCAAATTAAATCGTAAACAAAACAATCAGCAAAATACATTAAAATAAAGAGACCTTTATAAAGCAATGTAGTCTGAAAAGGCTTAAAATGTTCACCTCTAGTCTCTTAAAGTTCCTTTCTCTATCCCTTCAGATTCCTTTTGTCAGAATTGTGGGATTTCCAATAATGAGGGAGAACAAGGGTTTGAGGAATCTCATACTGGATGAATTTTAGAGACTGGGCAGGCCCAAGTGGCAAAGTAGGAAGATGGTTTTCTTCCCTGAATCTCAAGCAAGATAAGTGAAAGGATCAGTGCACTCATGAATGATAGCTGTTGTTTGAAATAGGCAAAATAGGTACTACTTTTTCATAGAGTACGCTATGTTTGCAATTTACTTCCTGTTTGGAAGAGTAACTTCCTTTCTTCCCCTTCCCCCCTGAGGTAAAAATCTAGGGAGCAAGTTTCTTTCCCCTGCCATGTGGACAGGAAGTTTGGAGGCAAATTGTTGCCTAAGGAAAACAAACCCTGGCTTTTTTACCATTGCCCAGAGAACAGTTCCAAGTTCATGAGTTCCAAAGACACAATGGCAGGCTGGGACTGGGGCTGGGGCTGGGACTGGGAATGGGGCTGAAGCAGGAGCAGGAGTAAGGAGCAGGAGCAGGAGGAGGAGGAGGAGGAGTAGCAACAAGGATCAAGAAAGTCAGGAGCAGATGGCTGGGACAACCCAGGAGGCTGTATCGGCAGCAGTATCAGCAAGGACAGAGGCAGGAATGAGGGATTGAGGAACATGGACCCAAATATATGGGGGAGAGAAGTGATTTATCTCCTCTTTGTCAAGAGTCTCCTGGCTAAAAAGAGTCCAGCCCATAGGGAGAGTGACTGGGCAAAAAGTAGGGAAAGAAAAAGGAGCAGATCCAAAGAGACTTCGGAGTTCTCTCAGAGTTTGCAAGGGTGGGTGGGTGGATGGGGTCCGTGAAAACCCTTGGCAGGAGAAACATGGCTTAAAAAAATGATCTAGGCTATCTTTTTTCCATTTGAATTAGTTTATTTAGTCAATTTGGAACATTATTCCTTGCTTAAAATAATCATATTATTTCCCTCCCTCCCCTCCACCCACCCTTCCTGCAGCAGAAACACAATTTCATTGGATATTACTTGTGTCCTTGATCAAAAGCTATTTCCATGTTGTTGATGTTTGCTCTAGGATGTTCATTTAGAGCCTACATCCCCAACCATACCCCTTTGACCCATGTAATCAAGCAGTTGTTTTTCTTCGGTGTTTTTACTCCCACAGTGTTTCCTCTGAATGTGGATACTGGTTTTCTCCTAGGTTCCTCCAAGTTGTTCAGGATCGCTGCATTGCCACTAATGGAGGAGTCCATTATATTTGATTGTACCATAGTGTATCAGTCTCTGGGTACAATGTTTTCCTGGTTCTGCTCCTCTCACTCTGCATTAATTGCTGGAGGTTGTTCCAGTTCCCATGGAATTCCTCCACTTTATTATTCCTTTGAGCACAATAGTATTCCATCACCAACATATGCCACAATTTGTTCAGCTATTCCCCAATTGAAGGGCATCCCCTCATTTTCCAATTTTTGGCCACCACAAACAGTGCAGCTATGAATATTCTTGTACATGTCTTTTTCCTTATTATCTCTTTGGGGTACAAACCCAGCAGTGCTAAGGCTGGATCAAAGGGCAGACAGTCTTTTAGTGCCCTTTGGACATAGTTCCAAATTGCCCTCCAGAATGGTTGGATCAATTTGCAACTCCACCAGCAATTATCATAGATTATTTTCCTGAAGTCACTTAACCCAAGTCTATTCCACTGATCCTCCTTTCTGTCTCTTAGCCAGTACCAAATTGTTTTGATAACCACTGCTTTATAGTATAGTTTGAGATCTGGGATTGCAAGTCCTCCTTCCTTGGCATTTTTTTTCATGATTTCCCTGGACATTCTTGATCTTTTGTTCTTCCAAATGAACTTTGTTATGGTTTTTTTCTAATTCAGTTTAAAAAAAAGTTCTTTGGCAGTTCAATGGGTATGGCACTAAATAAGTAAATTAATTTGGGGAGGATTGTCATTTTTATTATGTTAGCTCATCCTACCCATGAGCAATCAATGTTTTTCCAATTGTTTAGATCTAGTTTTAATTGTGTGGAGAGTGTTTTGTAGTTGTGTTCATATAGTTCCTGTGTTTGTCTCGGCAGATAGATTCCTAAGTATTTTGTATTGTCTAGGATGATTTTAAATGGAATTTCTCATTCTAATTCTTGCTGCTGAAATGGGTTGGAGATATATAGAAATGCTGATGACTTATGTGGGTTTATTTTGTATGCTGCAACTTTGCTAAAGTTGTTGATTATTTTGACTAGCTTTTTAGTTGATTCTCTAGGATTCTTTAAGTAAGCCATCATATCATCTGCAAAGAGTGATAGCTTGGTATCCTCATTGCCAATTTTAATACCTTCAATTTCTTTTTCTTCTCTAATTGTTACTGCTAGTGTTTCTAGTACAATATTAAATAATAGAGGGGATAATGGGCATCCTTGTTTGACTCCTGATCTCTTTGGGAAGGCTTTGAGTTTTTCCCCATTGCAGATGATGTTTGCTGATGGGTTTAGGTATATACTGTTTATTATTTTTAGGAAAGGCCCTTCTATTCCTATACTTTCTAGTGTTTTCAATAGGAATGGGTGTTGTATTTTATCAAAGGCTTTTTCTGCATCGATTGAGATAATTGTGTGATTTTTGTCAGTTTGCTTATTAATATGGTCAATTATGTGGTTTTCCAAATATTGAACCATCCTTGTATTCCTGGTATGAATCCTACCTGGCCATAGTGAATGACCCTTGTGATGACTTGCTGTAGTCTTTTTGCTAGTATCCTATTGTGAATTTTCAAACAGACAGCTTCCTTGGTGAGTGATAAGACTGATTTCCATTTCCCTTGGCTCAGGGGAGGCCCCTTTGGCCAAGGCCTTTAATTCCTGCCTTGCTCAGCCTGAGCTGGAACAGTTTAAATTAATTCTTTCCTCTCTCTCTCTTCTCCTTAATTCCTTTTCTCTATATTAATTAAAATCACCATAATTTCCTGCTGACTTGGGCATTTTATTATTTGGGATATTCCATGATGACCAATTAATTTAGATTTTAAGTCACAATGCTAAAATTATCCTTTTCTTCTTTGCTTCATCTTTCATCTCCTTTGCCTCATTTTCAAGCTGGTTGATTTTGGCTTTCAAGATACTATTTGCTGTTTCCAGATGACTTATCTTAATTTTTAATTTCTTCTCCCAATAGTCTTCAGCCTCTCTTAATTGTGCTTTGAATTGCATTTTGATTTCTTCCAAAGCCTGTATGATTTATCATTTGATGATTCCTCCTCCTCTGTTCCATTTCCTCTTTGTTCATTGCCTGTATAGAAGCTGTCTATTGTAATTTCTTTCCTTCTTTTTCTGTTGTTTGCTCATATTTACCCCTTGTTTACTCCCCGTATTTGTCTGTGTTCTTGCTCCTCTCATTTTTTTGGTTTTGAGGTTTTCTAACAGCCCCCCCTCTTGGAGCTTTGCCAGGAGATCTCTCGGTGCAGTCTGTGGGTGAGGGGTGTTGGAGTTTGAGCTTCCCTATCCTCTGGATGCTTTTGATTGGATTAAAGTCCAGCAGTCTGTGAGGGAGGGGTGTTAGAGCTTGGGCTTCCCTGAGCTCTGAAGACTTTTGATGGGATTAAGTTCAGCTTGGTTGGGCTGGATGTGCTCTGAGGCCAAAACCTCCTGGAAGGCAAGAGCTATATGGAGGGTCTCTGCCGCTTTGACCAAGCTGCCTGCTCTGAACTTCCTCTCTAGCTCCTTCCCTACCACCTGTGTTCAACACTCTGAGCCTGGCACAGCCCTGCCTGCAAGGTACACCCTCCAGACAAGTGCCTTTGCCCGCCCAGAGGTTCTCACTGCCTCTGAAGGCTTAGCACTCTAGGTGCTGGAGGGGAGGGGTCCTGGGACCTTCCTTCTGCCTTTCCCTTAAACCCAAGTGTTCTTGAATTCCAGCTTTTGGGGGGTGTACCTTTTGAATTGAGTCCAGCAGGAGGGTTCCTTGGCTCTGTCTTGTTGTTAGGTTTGATTTTCAGTCCCCTAGGAGCATTTAGTTTATAATTGGTAAGGCAGGGTATTCAGAAGTCTGAACTTTTGCTGCTTCTATGCCACCATCTTGACTCCGCCCCCCTGGCTCTCTATCTAGGCTATCTTAAAAAGATTGAGAATTCCTTCTCCTAGTTGTTGCCATCAATGTAAAACTGAAAATTAGATCTCAGTAATAAAAATATTATATTTTAGGAGATTTATTAAATATTATTAGAAATCAAGAAATAAAGAGGATACAAAATGAAGACCACATTTCCATTCCTCATCAGCCATTTCAAAACACCCACCTTACCACCACCATGCTCGCTGTTATCCAAAGAGGGCAAGATTCTCCTTGTTTCCAACTAATATCCCCTGTCTATAGGAAGTATGTAATGACAGGAAATCAGTGGACTCTTGGGAAATGTAGTTCTTTTTTTAGGGTAACAGATTTTCATTTACACAGGATGTATTACATTTCCTTAAGGCTTTTTTTTTTTAATTAAAACCGTTACCTTACATCTTAGAATCAATACTAGGTATTGGTTCCAATGCAAATGAGTGGTTAGGGCTAGTATGGGGAAAATATTGCACAGAAAGGGTTTGGAATGTTTGAGAGAGGATTGATGGACAGCAAAGGCAGTTGGAGGAAGGAGGGGTACTTGGAGTGACAGTTGGTCATGTGTCTGTCTCTCTCCTGGCCCTCAGACTGGAAGGAGCTCCCTCTGTCTCTTGGAATAGAAACCACCTCTTTTCCTGGATTTTTCCCAACTGTTTGCTCTACCTGGATTCCTGTGAATCATGTCATCGAACAATGGAATTTAAGGGAAGTGGCTTGAACTGTAGGGCCAGTCTTTAGGGGAGTTAGCCCAAAGGGACAGGCCCAACCAGCTCTGAAGGTCAGGTTCTCTTTTTCTTCTTGCTGTCTACTGCTAAAGACTTTGAGCTTAAGAAACCTAGCATAGATAAAGCATAGAAAGGAATATAAAGAAACCCTCCAGAAGACTGTGAGTCCTGGCCTCAGCTCAAAAGCTGTGAGACTCAAATCCAATCTGTGGCAAAGTGTAGGGCAAATCCCTATTGCCTCTACCCTGATACTGTAATGGTGGGATTGAGAGAGGGGTCCTTCCCAACACTAGGAACAGGAAACCAGCTGCTGGAGGGGCTGGTTAAAGTGTATCACTTCCTCTTTCTTCCACTAAGCTAATGGAGTCTGGACTTGACCCAGAGTGAGCCAAACCCCTTCCAACTTTCTTCTGTATGATTTTGTAATCTTCCCTCCTATTATAAACTTCAGAGATAGTCTTTGGTATACTAATTGATTAATTTATTTCTAGGGAAAGAAATATAACAAGGGGGGAAGATAGGACAGAGGGATTATGTAGACCCTACCCCTATATTTTCTATAGCTATATTTGATGGGAAATCAAACAGTCTTTTCAAGGAGAAATGATGGTATAAGATGATCTTCAATAACAAAGCAATAACACTTCTTCAGCACAAGCCAGGTAGGAAAGATATGTGAGTTGAAACCAACTCTGCTCCCTAGCTCTGGTTAGAGCCTGATGAGAGAGAGTAAAAGAGGGAGCCCAGACCTCCTTCTGGCCAACAGTTTTCTCTTTTTGAATCATCTTTGGAATTCCATGGATTTCTCTTACCCTGCTGGCTCATGACTGTTCCATTTGATTCTCTTGGGTCCATTTGCATTACCTTTCAGGTTTTACTCTGCTTTTTGTCATCCTTCCTTGATTACAATACCTTACCAATTTGAACATGTTATTAAATCATCTTTAGTTAAATAAACACAGTCAGATAATCTTTGAAAGGGTGAGGGGGGGGGCGTGAAGGGAGAAAGGGTTTCTTAGGGGAAAAGGTTCTCTGTAACCTCAAGTACACTAAATCGTGTGGTGTCTGTCTGTGCCTCTCACTCCTCTCACCCTGGTACAATATCTGTAAGAAGAGTATTTTGTTACACTAGGCAATGGTGGTTAAGTGACTTGAGCAGGGACACAAAGCTAGGAAGTGTCTGAGGCCAGATTTTAACCGAGGACCTCCTGTCACTGGCCTGGCTCTCAATCCATTGAGCTACCCAACTGCCTCCCCCCTTAGGTCTTAAACAAGCTATTTATTGTACCAAAAAAAAGTATTTTATTGTTATTGTGTCGATTAGTAGTATGACCCATTTGGAATTTTCTTGGCAAATATACTAGAAACTGAGGCAGATTGAGTTAAGTGACTTGCTTACAATCCCAAAGCTAATAAGTATCTGAGGCTGGATAAGGTCCTACTGACTCCAGGATTGATACTTTATCCACTCTGCCACCTAGCTGTCCTAAAAAGGCACTATGTACAGATTAATCATCTGTGAACATACTAAGTTTAGAGGACCAACTAGATCTTTTAATATGGCCAAGTATATCTGTCATAGCACCCTTTAATTACTTTTCAAATCTTTAAATGGCTCTGGATTTCATTAATCAGAATTTTCCTTATAATGGTACAGATAGTCATACATGTTTGTTTATCCTGCATTGCTCTTATCAATGTCTTCCCAAATATTTTTCTCAGGAAGTCCACCCAACATACAGGAAACCTTCCTTTATCCTGGCATAGCAAAGATAATAATGATGTATGTAAGCTATCTACCTTTTACAGTTTGACACAGGACCCATTCTTTTTGATCCAAAATACATTTCCATAGTGACATCCTTATATTACAGTTATTTGAAGCTTCTCATTTGTTCTGAGGCAGAGTGCTCATTCTCCCCAAGTACCTTTCCATTCTGCTCTCTATATTAATCACTTACCTTTTTAAAGTATTTTTTCCAGTTAGCTATTTTCTTTATATTGTGCACATTTACTAATATATTGCCTTCCAGTCCTCATACCAGAAAGCCATTCTTTATAATAAAGAATTTTTTAAAGAAAAAAACAATTCAATAAAACTATCCAACACAAGAAGTCTAACATTATGAGTCACATCACCAACCCTAATAAATCCTCACTTTTGTGAAGTAGAGAAGGTAAGTGAAGTCACTTATTTCTTCTTGGAGTCAGGCTTGGCCATTACAATTTTCCCACTTTCAGATTTAATTGTTTTTTCTTTGCTGTCCCCACTTACGATATTGTAGTGATTGTGCATATGTTTTTCCTAGTTCTTCTTACCTAACTTTGCATCAGTTGATCTGATGTCATAATCATCCTAGTTATTTCTAAGAGTGATTATAGTTGGCAGTGGGAAGTGGTGCTTTAAAATCTTAAGAATTCTTTGAAATTCTTTTCTTTAATGGTGCTTTTAGATCTTAGGCTTTTTACTAGTTAGAAATTAGACAAACTACATTTTCCCTGTGCCCTTCCTCACAGGTGTTTGATATCCCAAGCTTGAAGGGAAGGGGGAGCTGACTGTATTCCTTTTGGTAAGAGTTTGAAGACTTAGAAAAGACACTCCAGCATCAAAACAACCTTGAAAGCTTGACAAACAGGATAGGGGAAGGATCATCACCCAAGTGTAATGGGGATCTTTATACTCCTTCCCTGCCCCATTCTCCTTCTCTGCCCTTTCCCCTGGAATGCCCCCTGGAACTCCCATAGGAGCACCTGAGGGAGGTGGAGAATTCCCAGGAGGAGAGGAGGCAATACCTCAGATCCATAATAAAATCTAGCAACCAGAATCGCTTGGAAGTGATGCTACGATTCCATACCAGCTATGGCCTTGTCAATCACCCTGGCTACTATATCTGTAACATCCTTGAATAAACACTTTCATGCCTTAAGATGAAAGGGTCTAAGCAGCATTCACTCTCCCACAATAAAACTCATTCTCCCATATCAATAGTACAGTATTATTCCATTACATTGATGTACTATAACTTCTTTAGTCAATCATCAATCCATAAACATCTTCTTTGCCATTACAAAAAAGTATTGGTATAAATATTGTAGGGCATGTGAGGCCTTTCTTTTTTGATCATTGAACTCACTGAACTCTCTATGTATAGAAGTGGAATCTCTCAGTCAAAATGGGTGGATATTTTAGTCACTTTCTTTAAATAACTTCACATTATATTCCTGAATGATCAAAGCACTTTATAACTCCTGCAACAGAGGCTTAATGCATCCATCTTCCAAAAACATTGAATTTGCTAGTCCTTGGCCATCTCTGCTGATCAACTGGGTAGTAAAACCTCAGAGTTACTTTACTTTGTATTTTTCTTATTATGAGTGATTTGGTACATTATTTCATAGTTATTCATGGTTTAAAATTATTTTGAGAAATTTTTTTGTTCATATTCTTTGATTACTTGTGTTACTCATTTTTGATTCTTTGAAGGCTATTGTTCTATGCTTCACTTCCATGGGACAATCAGCATAAGTAATGTGAAACATAAGAAAAATCAATAGCTACTAATTGAGAAAATATTTGTGAACCAAAAAGTATTGGAGGAAGATAGTTATGTTTGGGAATTTTGCACTTGGGACATGGAGAATGTAAAAGTGTCTTTGATCAGTTTGGAAGAAGCAAAGGTTGTTACACTGGTTAGCCCATAGTAGAACTTATAATAATAATAATATTGTTAATAACAGTTATGGCTGTAGTGATGACATTGACAACAATAATAAGATGATTTTCTCTACTCTCCCCCATGGAATTAACCATTTCACAAAGTCTATGAAATGGTTGATGAACTAGTAAAGGAAATTGAGGAGGATATATTATAAGCCAATAGAATCTAATGATTCAGGACCTCAAAAACCATCTAGTCTAATCTATCATTTTATAGATGAAAGAACTGAGGCTCAGAAAGTTTAAGTGACTTTCCAAGGTTACCAGGGTAGTAAGTGTCAGTCATGATTTGAACCCAAATTGAACCTCTCTCACTGGACCACCTCCTAACCCCAAGAATTCACTGACTATTCCTAATACAGGGAATTTTTTCCCTCCTCATCTCTGCCTCCTTACTTTCTACTGTATAATACTCAAGGAAAAGAGGGTTCTCACCCGTGTCAAAGGCTGCAAAGAAGTCAAGAAGAGTGAGGATTGAGGAAAGGGCTTAGATTTAGCCATTAAGAAATCACTGGTTTCTTTAGGATTTTCTAATTCTAATTCTAATTTAGAAAATTAGCATTTTCAAATATCTGATGGCATCAGAAGCCAAATTGCTGAGAGCTAGGAAATAAGTGAAAGGAGGAGATGTTTCCTTCTCCCTCAGTAAGACAAAGGAAAAGGGGGAAGGACACATTAAGAAGCTGCCTGTTTCAGATTCTTAACAACTTTGAAAGTTTCTAGCTACAGTTGGGGCCTGGCTTAGTATACTTCCTCCTATACCTTAAGTCATCCTTAGACCTTAAAACTAAGGCAGATTTCAGGAAGTCAAGCAATAAATTTTGTGTCTTCCACTGAGACAAAGGGTCCTTGGAGAGAAACAGAAAATAAAAATGTGGTTTGAAACTTCCCTTCCCTGCACTTCTGTCCAGGAACACAGGGTGGGATGAGGAAGGCAGCCATTGTCTTTTGGCCTACCCTGACCTACAGTGACCAGTATGGTAGAATCATTAGACTAGTTACAGCAGCTGGAGGTGGAGTTTGGTTTATTTGTTTGTTTAAATGACAGAAAGTTAGTGTCCTATAAGCACAGAGTATTAAGTTTTAATATGTTAAAAACAAAACAAAACCTTGCAAGGGGACTAAACATTGATGTCCAGGCTGACCCAATCAATGGGGCCTTTCAGGTGTATTGCTGTTTTCTCCTCCAAATAGCCAACTTAACCTGCCTGTTACCCTCCGTGAACTTTAAATTGCTCCACCCTACTTAGATCTTACTTTATGGAGAAGATGAAATTGTAATCTCCTGATTGAACAATGAAGGTACTTAGTTCTTATTTTATAGTGAAGCTAGAACTTAAAGCTGTCTATTTTTAGATCTTAATGCAAAAAGGTGTTAAGTAACTATAAAGGGTAAATTAATCACAAAAAGGTCAAGTAACTAACAAAAGGTGAACTTAAAGAAGTGTTAAGTAACTCAAAAGATATAATCTAATGAAAGAAGATGAGAATTAAAGAATGGGCATTTAGAGGAGGGGACACAAGGGTAAAAAGTCTATATATTTGGCTCACTTCCTCTCTCCAGTACCTTTTGGTGGTGGAGAATTCGCTGATGGCAGCGTGCTGGGCCTTTTGGCATCTTGACATGGCTACAAGCTATTTCCCCGTTTGGCGGTGAGTTTCTGGCTAAGTTTTCCCTTCTTTACTTTCCAAACTTATCCTATTAGAAGCCTCTAATCTCCTTCAGAGACCTAGCAGTGGAAAATCTTGAACTCCCCCTGGCACAGGCCAGGTGGGAGAAATCCTATACCCTCTTTCCTCTTTCTCCTTAAATCCTTCCCTCTATATGAATTAATATTACCATAAATTTCAAGACTGACTTGGGTATTTTATTTGGGATTTTTTCCCTGGTGACCAATAATCTTGATATAAGTCACAACCCTAAAATTATCTTCACACCTCCCACATCCCCAACCCCTGTCCCATCCCTTGCCCCAGTGCCATTCTCATCTCTACCAGGGCAGTTTCATAGAAAAAGGAGAAAGAAGGAGAGTGGGATCCAGTAAGAAAATCTCCTCAGCCACCAAACAAGAAAGAGCATTTACTGACACTTCATCTCATAGATAACTCCTTTTTAATATTCTCTATGGAGTAGATCACAAATTCCACCCATTTGTGTTTCTGTGTTGACACCATAAGGAAATTTGTAATCAAGAAAATAGTTCTTCGAACAAGACATCAAATGTCCCAACTCTAGGCATTTTCATCTGCTATCCACATGCATAGAATTCTCTCCCCTTTCATCTCCCCCCCCCCCCCCCCCCCCCCCCCCCCCCCCCCCCCCCCCCCCCCCCCCCCCCCCCCCCCCCCCCCCCCCCCCCCCCCCCCCCCCCCCCCCCCCCCCCCCCCCCCCCCCCCCCCCCCCCCCCCCCCCCCCCCCCCCCCCCCCCCCCCCCCCCCCCCCCCCCCCCCCCCCCCCCTCCCCCCCCCCCCCCCCCCACCCCCCCCCCCCCTCCCCCCCCCCCCCCCCCCCCCCCCCCCCCCCCCCCCCCCCCCCCCCCCACCCCCCCCCCCCCCCCCCCCCCCCCCCCCCCCCCCCCCCCCCCCCCCCCCCCCCCCCCCCCCCCCCCCCCCCCCCCCCCCCCCCCCCCCCCCCCACCCCCCCCCCCCCCCCCCCCCCCCCCCCCCACCCCCCCCCCCCCCCCCCCCCCCCCCCCACCCCCACCACCCCCCCCCCCCCCCCCCCCCCCCCCCCCACCCCCCCCCCCCCCCCCCCCCCCCCCCACCCCCCCCCCCCCCCCCCCCCCCCCCCCCCCCCCACCCCCCCCCCCCACCCCCCCCCCCACCCCCTCCCCCCCCCCCCCCCCCCCCCCCCACCCCCCCCCCCCCCACCCCCCCCCCCCCCCCCCCCCCCACCCCCCCCCCGCCCCCCCCCCCCCCCCCCCCCCCCCCCCCCCCCACCCCCCCCCCCCCCCCCCACCCCCCCCCCCCCACCCCCCCCCCCCCCCCCCCCCCCCCCCACCCCCCCCCCCCCCACCCCCCCACCCCCCCCCCCCCCCCCCCCCCCCCCTCCCCCCCCCCCCACCCCCCCCCACCCCCCCCCCCCCACCCCCCCCCCCCCACCCCCCCCCCCCACCCCCCCCCCCCCCCCCCCCCCCCCCCCCCCCCCCCCCCACCCCCCCCCCTCCCCCCCCCCACCCCCCCCCCCCCCCCCCCCCCCCCCCCCCCCCCCCCCCCCCCCCCCCCCTCCCCCACCCCCCCCCCCCCCCCCCCCCCCCCCCCACCCCCCCCCCCCCCCCCCCCCCCCCCACCCCCCCCCCCCCCCCACCCCCCCCCCCCCCCCCCCCCCCCCCCCCACCCCCCACCCACCCCCCCCCCCCCCCCACCCCCCCCCCCCCCCCCCCCCCCCCCCCCCCCCCCCCCCCCCCCCCCCACCCCCCCCCCCCCCCCCCACCCCCCCCCCCCCCCCCCCACCCCCCCACCCCCCCCCCCCCCCCCCCCCCCCCCCCCCCCCCCCCCCCCCCCCCCCCCCCCCCCCCCCCCCCCCCCCCCCCCCCCCCACCCCCCCCCCCCCCCCCCCCCCCCCCCCCCCCCCCCCCCCCCCCCCCCCCCCCATCATTCAAGTTAAAATTCTACCTGCTACAGGGAGCCTTTCCCAATCCCTCTGTAAACCTTAAAAATTCCCAGACCTACTTCATAAGATTGGATTAAGACAATTCACCATTTGGGGCAGTGAACCCTACTTCACCTACTTAAGTCTGCCCTAGGGGAAGATAAAGTTGTAAACTCTTTTCTGAACAATGAAAAGTACTTAGTAAGAGTTAAAATGGTTTAGGCCATAAACTGTGGTAGATTAAATAGTGGAAGACTTAAATTGTAGTAGATATAAGAGTGGATGAGTAAATTGTGACCACAGAAAATATGTTTTCACTACAGTGTCTTGTTTTTAATCAAATATATAAGGTGGTCGCCAGGGAAATATTCCCAATTATTAAAATATACCCAAGATAGCAGGGTTTTATAGAGATTTCAATTAATAATACAATGAGGAATTAAAGAAAGAGAGAAAGAGAGAAAAAGGAAATAATGAGAAAGGGATAAGCTGGCCTTGGCCAGTCCTGGCCAACCCAGGCCTAAGCCCTAAGAGAAAAGATCAGTCAGTCCTTAATCACTCACCACAAGATCTATCCAAGCAAGGATTCTAGTGACACCAGGCCAGCTCCATCTCAACTGACTTCACCAGCTCAATCCTGAATCTGAATCTGAATGTGAATCCGAATGTCTCCGAGAGAGTCCCGAGAGAGACAGAGTCTCCTTAGAGGGAGTTCCAGCTAGAGTCCTCCTCAAAGGGAATTCCAGCCAGAGACTGTCCCAAGAGCCTTTTTCCAGAGCTCTCTCCCAACAGCCTCCTTAGAGACTGTCCTCTTTAAGAGCCTGTCATCTCCTTATATAGGAATTTTAAAATGACAAACACACAAAAAAACCTCCTGAAAAATAGTCCCTGCCCCCAAGGAGTTTCTATTACTGGAGGAGGGGGTAGTGTAATGTGGATGAATGAACAAATGAAGCACTTATTAAATGCTTACTATGAGTTAGTAAATTTGCTGGGGTGTTGGAATATCCAAATCCAAGCAAGCCAGAGTTTCCTTTCTTTCATTTTAATAAAAAGAAGTTCTGTACCAAGCTGTGACATGCTTTGTTGATTTAGAAATGATAGGGAAAGTGATATGGATGCCTTTGCTACATATGTCAAAAGCTCATCTATTAGAACCATGGACCTAGGTAACAGTATAAGATGAAGAATAAGACTACTATAATGCCTGAGAGGATCCCTGGAATAATAAATATGAAAATTCCTTAAAATTATTAAGTCCTAGCCAAATGTAAATGAATACAAAAAAAAATCTGGATCCCCAATCAACAAGGATCTTTCTTTTCCTATAAGCTTAGGAATTTTTAGTTCAGGAAGTCCTTCCACCAATGAAAAGAATAATCTTATCTGTGACTTCTTAGGTAAATCCTAAGAATTGACTGAGGTTCAAAGATAACAAGTGATTTCCCCAATGTTAAGCTGCTAATATACATTAGAATGGCATTTTATCCCTAAAGCTTCCTCAGAGGGGAGAGAGAAGCTTTAAGGTAGGAAGATAGAGAAAGGATAGAAGTTTTAGATACCATGAGGGGGATGACGGAGTCGAAGTAGAGATATGAGGTGGCAGGAATGAGTCTTTATTAATTACCAATGAGCCACAGCCAAAGCTCTGATCAAAGGACCCTTCTGAAGGCTTTTACCAGTCCAGAGATCCAGATTCAATACCACACAGGTTGGAGAGATGACAGAGAAAGATTAAAGATGGAGCCTGACCCAAGGCCCGGCTCCAGCAAGGACAGCCATCAGTGCGAGCTGGAAGGGAGCAAGAGCAGAAGAGAGCGAGGCGTAGCTGGCTGGGCCCTATTTAATCTCTTTGATATGCAAATATACACAGTACACAGGGATGACCATCATTGGTTAATGACAAGGTATAGGTGTGGTTTCTCTTAACTGGGTGAGCACAAAGAAACCTGTGTTCCCGCCTAACCTGGGGAAGCTGGGGTCAAGGGTCAGAGGCTTTCCCAGCCATGTGCAATACTGAGCATGCTCAAGACTGAGCATGCTCTCTTCTAAGACAATTTGTACATACAACTGTTTTCCCTTGCCCATAGCTAGGGGTGGACTGCTACAATCCCAGTTCTTCCTGATTCTAAGCCTAGTATGCTATGATTTTACATTAACTTTAATCAAATAGAGTATAATAACAGCAGCAAAAACAACCCATGACCCAGAATTCCAGCCCAAGTTTTATATGCACAATGTTTAGTCTCACTGATATACCTCACATCATTCTTGGACCCATATCTCCATCCTTGATTTTCCAATGGTAAACAAAGAATATGGTTTATGTAAGTACTAATCAAAGCCCAGATTTGTTCCATCATATCATGATTTTCTCTCTCTCTGTCTCTCCTCAATTTCACCTCCTGCTTGGCCTAGAAACTCAGTAGGGTTCAAGAATTGTTCCCCTTCTCTCTATGAGACCTGGTTCAGGAATTCTGCTGGCTGGCTTGGTTCCTTCTACAGGAACACCATTCTTCTTGTTGGGGAAATAAAATATGGAGTCTAGAAAAGAATATTATCAATAATAACACAGTTAATGACCTCTGACAGACTATTGTTAATTTTCCTGTGCCTTGTTTATATTATTGTTATATCCTTCCCTTTAGAGAATGGGAAGGCTAAACTTCTGGGGAATAATTTGACCTCTCTCTTCTTGGTTTTTACATATTTTAAAAATAAGGATGTTGGGGTGAAGATCCTAAGTCAAAATTTTAATTAATAATTCTAGTCATGAATGAGCAATTATTCATTTTTAGCCTTGGACAATCATATTCCTGAGGATTCTGTAAGCATTACTATTCTGTTGTAGAACAGTAGCTAGAGATCAAAGACATTTCTGGGAAAATATAATCTCAGGATCTTAGCCTGGTGACTTACACTGAAATTGTTGTTTTTGGAAATTTTGTAATAAAAGAACAAATAACTTGGCTATATACAATATCTACCTAAGAGTCTATTACTAAGAGAATTTTGTGTCCTTGTATATTTTTCAAATCAGAATAAAATAGGAAAAATAAAATTTGAAAAATATTACATGACACCTGGATTTTTTTAGTTGATAGATATAAACAAACAAAGGCATTTCAAGTAAGGATATGCAGTTCTACATAATTTCAGAAAACACTAGAAACAGCTCCCACTGTGCCAAATTTATAACTTAGATATGTGGGGGTAACATGCTTTCTCTCTCCAATTTAAGATATAGTCATAGTGTATAGGGTACTAAGTACTAGGGGCAGATGCAGAGTTTAGATATCTCAGATTATGCCCTCATAGAGCTAGAAAATATCAAACACTAGTTATTAATTCCCTGACTTAACTGATTAATTCTCTAAATAACATTGATAGCTTTGTATAAAAATTTCATCAGTTGAAATTGCATAGTATGGGGGTGGGGAATGAAGAGCCAAGATGGTGGCTCAATAACAGTGAAAGCCTAAACTACCCTGACAATCCTTCCAAACCAATATTTAAAAACTGCCTCAAAATGGCAGGACTCAAAAATGAACAGCAGACTCAAAATGAACAGTTCTCCACTGAATACAACTTGAAAGATAGGCAGAGAAAGTTCTCAGATAAAGGGGCAACTGGAAGCAAAACTACACATAAAGGAATACTGGCCTACTACTCCCCCACTAACTGTACTAGGTTCTGTGATTGGGTATAGGCTAACTTTGGGATATCAGGATGGGGGCTACATCCGCAAAACAGCACCTCTGATCTACCCCTTGAAGTCCAAGGTTCTGGCACGAGCCCACAGTGAGACCTGGAAGTCATAGCTCTGGGCCCTTTTGAGCTTGCCCTACTGCAGTGCAGACCTAGCCTCAGGACAAAATAGCTCATACTTCAGAAGCCAGTAGCAGAGGAGATAGATTCAGCAAGCAGCTTTCAGAATTCTCATTTCCCAGGCAGAAAAGGCCAAAAAAAAAAAAAGCAAACAATAAAAGAAACATTTAACATTTGAAAATTATCATGGGAACAATCAGCAAAGCATAGAACCAACAGGAGATGGTAGATCCAAGCAACCACAAGCAAAGCTTAAAAAAAAAAGTGGACATTTTTCTCAAGATCTGGTAGAATTTAAAAATCAAATAAGACAGGTCAAAGAAAAATGGGAAAGAGAAATGAAAGTAATGCAAAAAGAAAATAAAAGTTTAAAAAGCAAAATTAATCAACTGGAAAAAGAGGTACAAAAATTCAATGAAGAAAAGCGTCCCATGACAAGTAGAATAGACCGAATGGAAAAAGAAGGTCAAAAGGTCATGGAAGAAATTCAAAGACAAGACATCTCGAAAATTTGATGTTCAAATACAAAATACAAGTGAAGCATAAAGAGGTAAATAAGAAAGAGGAAAAAAAATTAAGGTCAGATTGTTTATATTCCTATATGGTGTAAGGTTAAAAATTAAAGTTGGTTGAAATATATTAGTGTGGTTGCCGAAAATATATTGCTCAAGTCAGAGTAACTTTTTATGGTAGTTTATTTACAAAAGGAGAAAAAGTGAAAGTAAGGGGTAATGGGAGAGAGTAGAGTAGGTCATTGCATTGACCTTTTTCAAACCAGCCAGGACTTCAGAGGCCCCAGCAAAGGGGGGGCCCAGAAGTAAACTAAGGAAAGGTTCCAGCCACAGAGCCTTCACCTCAAAGATGGAGGAGGGGGAATCTCTGGAGGCTAGTACTTCCAGGAAGTCAGGAAAGAAGCCAGCCTTTTCACTCACCCACATGGCAATTCAAAGGGAGAGATTATAGAATAGTCTCACCAAGTCCAGTGTCTCAAGACCAATAAACAGATCCTTCACCAACTTCCAACTTGAACTCTGAACTCCAAAGAAGCCTCCCTCACAGAAAGTTACAACTCCTTTTAAAGATGCTTCTTTGTGTCACTTCCTGTGCCTTCCTCTACTTTACATGGACCAATTATAGTCTATACATTTTCTTAGGACTGTCCAGGGGGGAGTCAGTCATTTCTGATTTGTCACCCACTTTTAGCACATGTGGATTATAGACTTCCCCCACTCAAGTGTAAAGTGGGGTGTATATACTTCTGATGACTGAATTTTAAAATGGGCAGGGAAGAGTTAATTCCATCTTCACAATGTAAAGATGATATCTGTAATTCTTAAAATTGTTATTATCAGAGTAGTTAAGAGAAGTATACATAGACAGAAGATGTGGGAGTAAAGCTGTTTAGGATGATATGTTTTTAAAAACTAGGCTGAAAAAGAGGATTGTACTATAGAGAAAAGGGAAGAGAGAAGTAAAATGGGATAAATTGTATCACATAAAGTGGCATGGAAATAAAAAATTATTATAGTGGAAGGGATGATGAGGGTGGTGATAGATAATACTTAAATATTACTCTTATTGGAATTGGCTCAGAGATGGAAGAACAGCCAGATTTGGGGGGGTATAACATAAGAAGTAGAAGTAGAATAAGAAAAGTGGTGGTGGGAATGGAAGTAGTATAAGGGAGGGGAAATAGAAATAACTAAAAGCAAAATACTGGCATGGAGGGGAAAGAGTGAAAAAAGAAAAGGCAGGATTAAAAGAGGAGCTCAAGATGGAGGAGAAAACAAAGATGGTAATCATAACTGTGATTATAAATAGGATAAACTCACTCACAAAAAAGAAGTGAATAGCAGAGTGATTAAAAACCAGAATCCTGCCATATGTTGTTTACAAGAAACATTTTTGAGATAGACATGCAAAGAGTATTGATAAGTGGCAGGGGCAGAATCTTTTGGGCTTCAATTGAGACAAAAAAAGCAGGAGTAGCAATCATAATATCAGACCAAGTTAAAGCAAAAATAGCACTGATTAAAAGAAAATAAGGAAGGTAATTACATCTTGATAAAAGGTAGTATAGACAATGAAGAAATATAAGTACTTAGCATATTATACACCAAATGGTATAGCCTTCAATTTTTAAAGGAAGAAACAGAAAAACTATACTAGTGGGGACCTTAGCTTTCCCCTCTCAGAACTAGACAAATCTACCAAAAAAAAAAAACAATAAATAAGAAAGAAGTAAAGGAAGTAAATGAAATTTTAGAAAAGTTAGATTTAATAGCTATCTGGAGAAAATTGAATAGTGATAAAAAGGAATATGCTTTTTTGCAGGCAGCAGCACATGGTACATATTCAAAGACTGACCATGTACTAGGGCATAAGAACTGCAACCAAATGAAGAAAATCAGAAATAATTAATACAACTTTTTCAGATCATAATGCAATTAAAATTTATAATCAATAAGGGTTCATAGAGAGGCAAATTAAAAATCAATTAGAAACTAAATAATCTAATTCTTCAAAACTTGCGAGTCAAAGAACAAATCATAGAAACAATCACTGATTTCATGGAAAAGATTGAAAATGGGGAGACAATATATCAAAATTTATGAGATAGAGCCAAAGCAGTATTCTGGGGAAAATTGATATCCTTGAGTGTTTATATCAATAAGATAGAGAAAAATAAGATCAATAAATTGGGCGTGCAACTAAAAAAACTAGAAGAAAAGAGATTAAAAATCCCTAGCTAAAGACTAAATTGGAAATCCTAAACATCAAAGGACAAATTAACAAAATTGAAAGTAAGAGAACTATTGAATCAATAAAGACTAGGAGCTGTTTCTATGAAAAAAGAAAAAAAAGTAAATAAAATAAGGGTATTGGTTAATCTGATTTAAAAAAGAAAGAAGATAATCATGTTACCAGTATCAAAATGAAAAGGGTGATTTCACCTCTAAGGAAGAAGAAATTAAAGTAATCATTAAGAGTTATTTCACCCAATTATATGGCAATCAATCTGACAATCTAGGTAAAATGGATGAGTATTTACAAAAAATAAGAATTGCCTAGATTAACAAAAGAGAAAATAAAATACTTAAATAATCACATCTCAGAAAAAGAAATTGAACAAATCATCAATGAACTCCCCAAGAAAAAATCCCCAAGGCCAGATGGATTCAAAAGTGAATTCTATCAAACTTTTAAAAAACAATAAATCCCAATACTATACAAAGTCTTTGGCAAAAGAGGCAAGGAAGGAGTCCTATCAAATTCTTTTTATGACACAAATATGGTGCTGATACCTATGCCAGGAAGACCAAAAATGGAGAAATTAAATTACAGAACAATTACCTTAATGAACATTGATGCAAATATCTTAAATAAAATACTAGCAAAGAGATTGCAGCAATATATCACAAGCATTATTCACTATGTGACCAGGTATGATTTATACCAGAAATTCAAGGCTGGTTTAATAATAGGAAAACCACAAGCATAATTGACTTTATCAATAATCAAATTAGTAGAAATCACATGATTATCTCAATAGTTACAGGAAAAGCCTATGACAAAATACAACACCCATTCCTGTGGAAAACATTAGAAAGATAGGAATAATAAAGAAGTGTGATGTGAAAGATAGGCAGAACCAGGGGAACATTACACACAGAAACAGCAATATTATATGTTGATAAACTGTGAGAACTTGGCTAATCTCAGCAATGCAATGATTTTGGCATTATTCTTAAAGAATTATGACTATTAATGCTATCCACCTCCAAAGAAAGAATTATTGAGTCAAATAGATGCATATCAAATCATGCTATCTTTCACATCAGTGTATTTTCAGTTTTATACTGGGGTTTTGGTTTTGTATGAGTGTGCATTTAGCATGACAATACATGTATGGCCCAGATCATATTTCTAACTATCTCCAGATTGGATGGGGAAAGGGAGAGAAGGATACAGTTTGGGTCTTGTAATTTTGGAAAACATATATTGGAAATTGTTATTACATGTAATTGGGAAAATAAAATATCCTTTTTTTTTAAACCCTTACCTTCCCTCTTGGAGTCAATACTGTGTATTGGCTCCAAGGCAGAAGAGTGGTAAGGGCTAGGCAATGGGGGTCAAGTGACTTGCCCAGGGTCATAGCACTGGGAAGTGTCTGAGGCCAGATTTGAACCCAGGACCTCCCATTTCTAGGCCTGGGAAAATAAAATATCTTTGAAAAAAAAAGTGGAGACAAGTCACAGAATCAGAGTTGGAAGACCAGCCTTGATCAATTATCCTTTATGTGGGTCCAGTGGAAGGAAAAATGGATTAGGAGGCAGAGGACAGAGGTTCTCTCCCTTATAGCCTATGTGAGCAGGTGGACAAATCATCACCCCTCTCTGGCTTGGTTTCTTCTTCTAAAAAATGACAGGGGGTGGAGGGGCATCTAGGTAGCTCAGTAGATTGAAAGCCATGTGTAGAGACAGGATAGCCTGGACTCAATTCAGACTTGAGACACTTCCTAGCTCTGTGACATAGGGCAAGTCACTTAACCTCCATTGTCTAGCCCTTACCACTCTTCTGACTTGGAACCAAGAAAATTTATGATTTTAAGATATAAGGATTTTTTAAAAGGGTATGAATAGGCCATTGGCTTCATAAGAATGCCAAAGGGATCCAGGACACAAAAAAGACTAAGAATCCTTGATTTAAAAATTACCCAACAAGGAATCATAAAGACTTTTTTTGTTTTAAAATCTACAGTTAGCAAGGATTTGGTCAGTCCCCAGCCTACCCATCCTGTCCCAGGATAGCTCTGTTTATTAGAAAGCTTTGTTAAATTCCTTCATGTTAATATTTCACTAAATGCAAACTAATCTCTATCCCAAAGCCAAAGACTACTCTTTCCAGACAGATTAACTTTACATTCATTTCTCCCAGGCTTCTAAACTTGATGGATCTTTAAGAATAGGACTTTTGTCCATTTTTGTCTCAAGCTTTATGTTCCTTTACTTATTACAATAGTCTGTAACCTATTAACTACTGGCTCAAAGCCCACTTGGACCTTACTTTCAACCAAGTTTTGTTTTGTTTTCCTTCTCTTCTCTTCATTCATTCATTCATTCATTCATCATTATTGAGAGCCTGCTCTGTATTTATGTTTTGGTGGGGAGATGGAGGGAGTCTTGAGGATCTGGTAAATATTCCTAATCTTTACAATAAGACTTCCTGGTATGTGCTTGAATATCTTCATACATAATTGGTGAATACAAATTCACCTACTCCAAGGTATGTGGATATCCCCAGCCTAGATAATTTTTATATTCCAGGTATCTATTGACCCAGGCATCTGATCTTGGAATCTGTCCTTCTCTCCATCTGGAATACTCACAAAATCTCAGAATTTGAGTGTTGGAAGGGGCCTCAAGGTTCAGTTAGTCCAATTACTTACAAAAAAAAGGAATTCCTTTAAAGGTATAAGAATACAAGTCATTCCCCACTTGCTAAGTGGAAATAGGATGTGAACAGTCAGTTCTCAGAGAAAGAAATTAAAACTATCTATAGTAATATGAAGAATGCTCCAAATAGCTATTAATTAGAGAAATACAAATTAAAACAGCTCTGAGATACCACCTCACACCTATCAGACTGACTAATATAACCAAAAAGAAAAATGATAAATGTTGAAGGGGGTATGGGAAAATTGGGACACTAATATACTATTTTGTGGAACTGTGAACTGATATAACCATTCTGGAGAGCAATATGGAACTACACCCAAAGGGCCATAACACTATGCATACCCTTTCACCCAACAATACCAAGGAGAGCAAAGATAAGGGAAAAGGACCTACCTGTACAAAAATATTTTTAGCAGTTATTTTTGAATTAGCAAAGAATTGGAAACTGAGGGAGCTTCCACCAATTTGGGAATGGCTAAACAAGTTGTGGTTGCAATGAACTACTATCGTGCCATATGAAATAACAAATACCATGAGTTCAGACAAACCTGGAAAGACTTATATGACCTGATACAAAGTGAAGTGAGCAGAACCAGGAGAACAGTGTAGATAGTAACAGAAAAATGTATGATGATCAACTGTGAAGGACTAAACTATTATCAGCAAAGCAAATTCCCAAGATATACACAAGAGACTCATGATGAAAAATGCTATTCACAACTAAAGAAGGAATTGTTGGAGTATGATTGCAGATCAAAGCATGCCATCTTCCATTTTATTTTCTTCATGAGGTTTTTATCATATGTATCATATGTCTTCTGTCATGGCATGAGCAATATGGAAATATGCATTGCATGAAAGCACTGGTATAATGTTTATCAGATTATTTTTCATGTCAGGGAGAGGGGGAGAGAGGGAGAGAATCTGAATTATAAAATGTCAGAAAACAATTGTCAAAAATTGTTTCTACACGTAATAAAATTATATATCAAAGGGGTGAGGCACAAAAGAATGGAGTCAAAGACTAGAGAGTCACAATAAAGTCAGGACAGAAATGGACAAGAGAGTGGGGCATCCATTTAAGGCACAATGAATAGCTGGCCTGGTAATCCTAAAGTATAGAGGATTTTCAGGGAAACTATATGAGATAAAATGGATAATTCAGGATGACTCCAGATTTTAGAAAATCTTAAATTTCAGGCAAAACAATCTGGGTTTTCCTCTCTAGGTAATAAAAATCTACTAAAGATGTTTGAACAGAGGAATGTCATGACCATATGATTCCCTTGGCTACTGTTGCTGCAACCACCTCCATCACTCTAGCAGCTATTGTAATCTCCATTACTGAACCAGCCATTCTAGTCCTTCCTCCTCCACAAGCTTATTCCCAATCTCCGTGCAATTCTGTACTCCACATGACATCTCCAGCTCAGTTCCCATCCCTGTAGCCTCCCAGAATCTGCATCCGTCCAAGCTGAGTGGCACCACTGAAGGCCAGTCCTTGCAGGGAGAAGAACTAGTGAGAATTCCCCTTCTACCCCAGCTTGCTGCTGGTGTCCCGACAGAGATATTTGGCCAGGAGCCTTTGGATCAGGGAGGAGCTGGGCCTTTGCACTGTAAAATAGCCTATATCTTGGAGAAATTTCTAGCATACTAACTCGTTATCGGTTTACCATAATCCAGCCATTCTGGTACCTACCTATGGTAGTGTATTTCTGGTACACTCCAACTAGTTCTACTACCTTACCATCAGGCTTTACTGTTCTAGCCACAGATGACAGAGGCTTGTTCAATCCTTAGGAACTCTAGTTAGAGGCAATGTTCGGGCACTGTTGCCTCTGTCTCACAGACATATACACATATTTATTCAAACTAGTGATTTCATTGAAGTAGAGAACTCCTGGTGAGGAAACTCCTCTCTACCAATGCTGATCAGCCTAGGACTTTGTTGTTCAGTCTTTTCAGTTGTGTCTGGCTCTTGGTGATCCACATTTGGATTTTTCTGGTAAAGATGCTAGAATGGTTAGTCATTTCCTTCACCAGCTCATTTTACAAATGAGAAAACCAAAACAAATAGGGCTAAGTGACTTCCCAGGGTCACACAGTTAGTATCTGAGTCAAGACTGGAATTAAGGTCCCCCTTAATGTGTAGCAGAATGAGAGAGAAACTCACTCACTTGAGAATCAAAAAGCTTATTTTTTAAAAGACTATGTAAATACTTTTGTATGTACAGCTGGGAACTTGAGATATTTGTCTCATGGCATGAATATCCAAAGAAATCTTGAGACAACTTGATGTTGTTAAGTCATTTTAGTTGTGCCTGACTCTTTGTGACCCCAATTTTATGGGCTTTTCTTGGTGAAGATAATGGAGGGGTTTGCCATTTCCTTCTCCAGGCTTCTCATTTTATAGTCAAGGAAACTGAGGCAAACAAAGGGTAAGTGACTTGTTCATGGTCAAAAAACTATTATGTGTCTTAGGCTGGATTTGAACTCAGATTTTCCTGACTCCAGACCCGGTGCTCTATCTACTGTGCCACCAACTGTCCTAGAGACAACATACTTTGTGTATTTTCATAAAAATCCAAGATTTAATTTTTTTTTCTTCAAGAAAGCTCTTTGAGGAGAGAAGCTTGCTAACTCCTAAAATCCAGTGATTTGCAGAAAGATGCCTGAAAAACCTACACTACATCAAGAAGATCCAGAATGAACTTTGGGGTGCGATTGATTGAACTGAAGGTTGATTAAATATTTATTTTGAATGTATACTCTTATGCCAAAAGGCCCCCTAAATGGTTTTTGTCAATGCGCCCAGCAAAACATTGGTTTTGTTGTCTCTCTCTTCTATTTCCCTCTTATCTCTAAATTTTTTCTTAGAAGGTGAAATTTTGTATGTACCTGTAGTTAGAAGATTTAGAGGTAAAAGATGATTATGTTTAGTGATCAATTAGGGAGACTAGTCTCCCCAATCCATCATCAGGGGGGATTGTGACTTTTAGATTTACTCCACCCTGCTTAGTCTTTAGAATTTTAGCAACCAGGTATGTATATATCCCCACTTAACTATTAGCTGTGGGGGAGGATGGTCTATGTCTTGAGTGTGCTAGCAAGTAACAAATCAGAAACAACTGACTGACCCCCTGGGCTGTCCTAAGCCAAGTTTAAGCCACCATTGGTACATGTGAGACACAGGAAGTGATCTAAAGAACTGCCTTTATATTTCACGTCACTTCCTGTGAGAGGACCTTTTGTGGACTTTGGTGGTGGAAATGGACTTGGTGGTACGTGGAACCTCAGACTGCTTCCCTGAAGGGACCACTTGGTGAGTGATAAGGCTGACTCCCTTTTCCCTTGATCTTTCTGAAGGCACCAGCCTCCAATGAGGTCCCTCGTCTTGGAGGAGGCCTTGTGGCTGGAAGCCGAGCTAAATTAAATCTTCTGGAAGGCCCTTGGCTGAGAGGCCTCTGAACTCCCCCAGCTCAGACTAGGCCAGAGCAAATCTAATTCCCCTTTTCCTCTTTCTGCCGAATTCTCAATTTCTTTCTTCTATTGAAAATAAACCACCATAAAATTCTATTCTGACTTGAGTATTTCATTGGGATTTAGAATTAAATACCTGGCAAGCACTAAAATTATATTCAGTCTTAACCTAAATTTTACCCTTAACACTTTATTCTATTCTGTAAACTCCCTTACCCAGATGTTTACCCCCAAAGTAGCAATTTACCCTTAGAGCAGCAATTTGACTTGTGCAAGCTATTTTGTTTTGTCTGTTTCTCAAGATTCACAATAAAACCCAATTTAGAACTCTCCCTAAATTTTGTTTATAAACAAAAAAGCAATATTAATCAACCAGATCCTAATTACAACCAAGTGCATTTCTCTTTTTCAGCACTCTATTATTGACTTTAAAATGTCAAATTCTACAGACAATCTCAAGAAACCTATTAGAAGCACAGAAGCCAACTGTTGCTTTCCAAAGAAATGTTATTTCCTGAGCAGGTTATGTGGCTCCTGCAGTAGGCAGGATTAAGTCTTTTAGTTCAGGTCTCTTGCAGGACAATAAAAGTTGTCTTTCCAGAGGCCCTGGAGTTTTGACAGATAATGCTGCCTGCTCCTTGGATAAAAGTAGAAATTATATCTTCCATGGTTAAGGAGTACAGGAAGCAAAAATCAAATGGGCCTTTATAAATAGGCTTCTAGGCAATATTGCAAAAAATTATTTAACTAGTTACCTATGTAAAATATATAGATGATATTTTATAAAACTGCAGTGAAAAATAATGAAGAATACTATCAGCATTATTAAATGAAATTTATTAAATGAGACAGGAATACAATGAAATGAGGCACAGTGGAAAGTATAGTAATTCTGAATTTATCTTATCAAGATATAGATGACTCAGGAGTCAATAAAGAGACAAAGACTAGGATTAGTAGGAAGCATATTTTCAGGGATAAGTTGTATTTAACTCACATGGGTTAAGCTGATTTTCCCATGAAAGGTGATGCAGTTGTTACTGGGTTTGGATTAGCCTGCAAATTTCTGGTGGCCTCTTGACAGGGTTTCCTAGTCATTTAAAGTTACAAAAAGGGTTTGTTCATGTAGTCAGGGTTCTTTGGGCTTGGCAATTGTCTAGGATCATGATAGTCACCACATCCTGCCTTACTCACCAATTTGCAAATAGCATTAAGAGGAAGCAGCATAAGCCAAATCTTCAATATTTTTTTTGGTCATTCTATAGGATTCTTATCCTGAGGTACATGGAATTTTTCTCCAAAAAAATGATTTCCTCTTCTTTCTTTGTAATCATGGTATTATGTTTCTTCAGTCATTTTAGCTTAGTCTGTTTTAAAGAACTTTACTCCCACCATTTCTCTTCCCTTCACTATTAATTCCTATCCTCCATTCCATTTGTTACCCTTTTTTTCTAGTTTTAGAGCTTTGCTTATTAGTTCCTTTTTTTCTTACTTTTATGTACTTATATACTGCTTTCCTTCCTTTTTCCTCTCAGTTAAATGGTCAAATACAATTTCCTTTTCTCTACTCCTTTCAAATTGTTTTGCTAATTAGTTTACAAATTTCATTTTCTGTGTCTTTTTCAAAGAAAGAAAGCAAGGAAGGAAGGAAGGAAGGAAGGAAGGAAGGAAGGAAGGAAGGAAGAAAGAAAGAAAGAAAGAAAGAAAGAAAGAAAGAAAGAAAGAAAGAAAGAAAGAAAGAAAGAAAGAAAGAAAGAAAGAAAGAAAGAAAGAAAGAAAAGAAAGAAAGAAAGAAAGGAAGGAAGGAAGGAAGGAAGGAAGGAAGGAAGGAAGGAAGGAAGGAAGGAAGGAAGGAAGGAAGGAAGAGAGAAAGAGAGAGAGAGAGAGAGAGAGAGAGAAAGAGAGAAAGAGAGAAAGAGAGAAAGAGAGAAAAGACGAGAAAGAGAGAAGAGAAGAGGGAAAGAGAGAAGAGAGAAAGAAAGAAAGAAAGAAAGAAAGAAAGAAAGAAAGAAAGAAAGAAAGAAAGAAAGAAAGAAAGAAAGAAAAGAAAGAAAGAAAGAAAGAAAGAAAGAAAGAAAGAAAGAAAGAAAGAAAGAAAGAAAGAAAGAAAGAAGAAAGAAAGAAAGAAAGAGAAAGAAAGAATATTACTCCTGGGGGCAGTTAGTTGGCTCAGTGGATTGAAAGTCAAGCCTAAGGCCAGGAGCTCCTGGGTTCAGATTTGACCTCAGATACTCTAGCTATGTGACCCTGAGCAAGTCACTTAACCCTCATTGCTTAACTCTTACCACTCTAGATTATATTCATTGGGGCTATCTTCTAGCATTGAAAACAGGGTTTTCCAAGTTATTTCTTCCCTTTTCAGTTCCTCTCTTTGCTTCCTTGCTTATTCTCCTATGGGCTCTCTCTCTCTCTCTCTCTCTCTCTCTCTCTCTCTCTCTCTCTCTCTCTCTCTCCTCTCTCTCTCTCTCTCTTTCCTGAGGGGCTGAGATATATTTGATCTTTATTATCAGCCTTGACTTAATTAGGATACATAATATAGTATTCCTCTTTTATTCCTTTTCTATGCCCTCCCATTCTGTAATGTAGTCCAAAAAAATGGATTCTCTTGAAAAGTGGAATGTTGGGAAGTCTGTGTGTACTGCTGAGTTCTATTACAATAAAGAGTATTACTACCCTCCTGTCCCGAGCTCCAACAAACTTCTGCCATTAGGATTTTGTCAGGTCTAGAGAGAGTTTTAAGGGAGTGGAGTTAATTCTGTTTCAGGTATGTGGGGTTGGCTTTTATAGTCTTGCTACCACAAACATGGTGGACAGTAGAAGAGGGGATATTGAGGGAGTATATTAGGGGTTGGGAATTACTGTTTTTTCTGTTGTTAGTTTATCAAATTTTCCCATCCTTTAGGGCCTACATCTTGGAGATACTCAAATTGCTTTGTGTCTTGCCCATAAGAGCTGTGAGAGGTTGTGAGGCTCAGAGAACATGAGTAGACTTTACATGACCAGTATTACATGAACTTAAAATTGTTTATATTTGTTTTTCAATAGAGTTGTTTTCCTTCCTAACATAATACATTCAAAATATTATTCTGATAAGCAGTCCATAGGCTTAGTGAGACTACTTGGTCACACAAAAATGTTTAAGAACTCCTGAGTTAAGAAAACCTCCTTTTGTGGACTGTTGAATGTCTTCAGTCTTATTTTGGTCCAACACTAAGCTAAACTAACAATGGATCTAAATAGTTCAGTCCTACCTATTACAGGACCATTCTGGCAAGTTTCCTGAATGATTTAATTTTTTTTAAAACATATTGTAAAGAATAGGGCATTATATAATGGTCATCTAGCAAATAACTCCTATAGCAAGAGCTCTTATCCTTTTCTGTGTCATAGACCTCTTCCCAGAATAATATTTTAAAATGTAACAAAGTTATATGGTTACCAAGGAAACCAATCATTTGAAATTGTGGAAAGGAAACTAGAAATAAGTTCTGAACTTTCTGCCACTGTGTTGTTCCAACAAAATTACAAAAATGTATTTATCAAAGTTATTCATGGACCTCAGAATAACTCTGTAGTTTCTCCCTCCCAGAATTATCTGCCAAGTGAGCATAATAAATCTATGAAATAATAACAATGTATATAATCTTTTTTTCATTTAGCATTTATTTTCAGTTATTATCTGTGTTATACTTAATGAACCAATCTGGTTGGCCAGACAGACCTACCATTCCCAGGACATGTATCTATGTAATAAAAATAATAATATATGTAATAATCTATTTTACCGGGTCACTTCATATAAAGTGCTTATAAATCCTTAAAGTGCTACATACGTGGCATTACCACTGAGGATTCACAATAAGATAATACCTTTTTCAATGAATGTCTAAAATGCAAATGGTTGGATTAATAATAATAACTTAGGAGGAGGCAGCTAAGTGTCTGGCTCACTGGATGAAGAGCCAGGCATAGAGACAGGAAGTCCTGGGTTCAAATTTGACCTTAGATATTTCCTAGGTGTGTGACCCTGGGCAAGTCACTTAACTCATACCTTGGTTAGGCAGAAGTTTTTTATTTTTTATTTTTAATCTTTAGTAATAGCTTAGTATATTAGATTACTAACTGCTTAGGGTATTTATTAGGCAATGAGTGATCATTTAGTCCCATGGACTAAGGTTTCCTTTACTCTTCATGTTCTCTTCTCTTCCTCCTCAGATTAGCATTAATTTATTTATGGCTGAGTCAGACGTCCCTGTTTCATAGGAAAAGAGGGATATATATATATATATATATTTACATATAAACCATTTATACTGATAATATTTAATGTTTATGATCTCAAGATGACTTCACTATATTGTGGTTATGATTTACCTCTCAAATATCTAGTCACAGGAAATGATCACTGCTTCATCTGAAATCCCTGGTGTACCAGTTGTGCCTCATCAGGCTCAGTTTGTGGCACAAGAGTGATGCTCGTTGATTCCATTCTAGTTTAATCCAACGATTGGGTCCTACTAAAGAGACTGTTGTTTGTGCCAACCTACTGACAGAAGGAAGTTCCAAAATGTTCCCATGGAACTGCCTTTTCCCTTATGGTGGTCATTTGCCTCATTAGGAGCAATACAAATGGCAGAAAGAACAAATTTTCAGTTAACATCTATGTTTATAATGAAATGAATCAACCTGTTAGCCAGGTAGACCTGCCACCACCACAGACACACTCACCTCTTTTTTTTTTAATTTAAATTAATTTAATTTTTAAAATTAATTTTAATTAAATTAATTTAATTTGACTAAATAAATTATTTAGTCATTTAGAACATTATTCCTTGGTTATAAGAATCATATTATTTCCCCTCCACTCTTCCTCTACGTCCTCTAGACTCCTGTATTGTGGAAGCCAGAGGCTAAGAATATAACCCATGAGTCTATAAAGAGTATAAACCACCTGGAGTGAATTTAAAAGGCAAAGAAGTTCCAATTATGGGGGGGAAGGGGGGGGCAAACTTGCATGTGATGCTGGGCCCTCCCTGTCTTACCACTTTTTTGTTTTTCTTCTATATAATACTGGCTTGACTTGATAATGGCAGAGGGATTCATTTTATTTTGCCCTGCTGCCACCCAGAAGTCACCTCTTGCGACTAATTTCCCCCAATTAATCCTAATAAAACCTATTAATTACCTAAGTTAGCTTAGGACTCTCTTTCTTTAATATCTTGGCATTCTCTTAGAAATATACGATATCAATGTTATGTCTTATAATTCCAGGGCACCATCATTTGATCTGATGAAACCAAAGGACTCTGATTCTAAGTTGAGTTAGTATTTCTTCTTCTTTTTTTAATAAACCTTTCCCTTTTGTCTTAGAATCAATATTAAGTTTCTCTTCGAAAACTGAAGAGTGGTAAGGGGTAGGTGGTTGGTGTTAAGTGACTTGCCCAGGGCATGCAGCTATGAAATATCTGAGGCAATATTTGAACCCAAGACCTTCCATCCCCAGGCCTGGTTATCTATCTAGTGAGCCACTGAGCTGCCCTGTGTGATATTTCCAGGCTTTCTCTCCTCTTCTGCATCACAGAACTTTCCTTTATGTACTCCCATTCCAAATCTGTGTGTGAGCTCCTTGAGAACAGAGACCAAATCACCTTTTTGTGTTCATATGTCCAGTGCTTAGCCAAGTAAATGTCTCAGAG
This sequence comes from Monodelphis domestica, assembly GCF_027887165.1. Lineage (NCBI taxonomy): Eukaryota > Metazoa > Chordata > Mammalia > Didelphimorphia > Didelphidae > Monodelphis > Monodelphis domestica. The sequence continues at coordinate 73,712,286 of NC_077230.1, forward strand.
TAAGTATTTAATCAATGCTTTTTCATTCATTTTCATTCTTTCAAAAGAACAGAATAAACTTTGCAATCTCATAGGTGTCAAGGATTCTTTGTAATGGAGGTAAATTCTTTTTGCTCTCCCCTCTCCTTAATGCACTGAAAATTCCTTTCATTTTGAAAGGCAATTTTCTTCTGCCAATGCCAACAGGAAGGCCACATGTGAACTAATTACTCAACACCAATAGCAACATCTCCAAAGTGCAAAATGTCCAAAGTCAGCAACAGAAAGTCAAACTCTATATTGCTTCTGAAACTGGAAAAACTGATCTCAAAGTGGATTTCTTTGCTTTCTCTAGAAAGGTTTATAGAAGCTTTTAAGTTATACACTGTTGTCATTTGAAATGCCAGCTTCCCATCCAAATAAACAGTATCAGAAGTACCACTCAATTTGGCATGTTTTCATTTAAATTAGGAAGAAGAGTCATTGACTCCAGTCCCCTCAATATCCTGGTAAACAAACCCTCCAAAGATCATCAGAAGAATATTACCAGTAACATTTCAAGAGATAAAAAGAAAAGACAGTGAAGAAGCCATCATAGCTGTCCTTA